>NW_026864288.1:0-51525 GCF_026571515.1 Ruditapes philippinarum
ATTGTGTCTTTTTGTTTAATAGCCTTTAAATTCTGCAACTCTAGCCTGACCCTTGCCCTGATACTAGCACCCAGTTTCTGCATGTAGTAAAAAATAATTTAGGAATTATAGGATGCCGGGTTGTCGGTGATTTTTCAAAAGTTTACATTTTGTTAAGTGTTACAATCAAATTAAAGGTTTCCAAAAATGCAACAAAATGGGGGTATGAAATATGTCTGTACCTTTGATAGTTTAGGAATAATTGGATTTTGAAAATGTAATTGTCACTTATCGCACATTGGAAAATGCAGGAGGAATAGAGGAGTCAGTTGGACTGAGACGTCAGTGGACCACTGAGGTGAAAAACGGGACAAAAAATGTTCTTCTCACATTTTATAGAGAACTTCAACAATGTTTAGATGAGGTCAAAAATAAAAATGATGTTATTGGTATGTATAGATCTACAAAATTCAAAAAGTAAGCTCAATCAATTTATTCACGGTGAAAAGGACACAAATATGGCCAGTCCTATAAATATGACGTCGCTTTGAGATATTTTTGCTTCTGGGCAAAGCAACGTCATATCGAAATTGCTCAAAAACCCATAGCATGTTCCGCCAGAAAATCGGGCGCAACGAAAAACAATGAAGGCAGCGTGTATTTACATAAGTTTTGTCCTATTTATGAACAAAACTAAAAAATAAATACCTTTTGTCAAAATAATTAAACTGTCACTTCCGAAAAATCATGATTTAATCCTCACATGTATTTCAATTCTTTTTACAGCTGATAAACAAATGGCGGCCATAAAGTGCGCGAAATCTGATTGGCTAATTCAAATGCAAGCGTTTAACTGAGTCAGAAACAATCTAACGGAATATTTTTTTAACGAAAATAATTGCCTATGCACCGTCAGTGTGTTCGAATATATTTTTCCGTTCAAAAATTTGGAATCAATCTGTAAAGCACCTTGCTTAACCAGTATGGCTGATGGACAAAAATAGATTGATGTTTATATTTTATTTTAAATTGATAAGTACATTGTTTGAGAGTTTTTGTGTATGCTTGAGCATGAAATTGAAAGAAAAGAAGATAAGCTTTTTAATAAAACTTGAAAGGCAAGACAATAGACATTTTTTGAATTTTTTATGATGCTACGCGTTTTTGAGCAATGACTATTAGACGTCAGGCTTGACCGACATAAACTATAACAAGCCTGTACATAACGTCTAATATATTGGACTAAAATATGGCAAGTTTTTACAAAACACCGGTGTTATCTTTTTACTATCACCCAGCAAACACTTCGCCTCCAGCCAGTAGTCACAATTGTCTGATTCGCATCCAATCCACAGCTTCTGATTGGTTCTAGAATTGTCTGCGTACTTTTTCCCGCATACTCTGCAATGTCTATCATTGCCGATACCATTGGATATATTATCAATGAGGGCGCACTGGACCGGAACATCTGATGTGGTTTTTCCTCTCTGTCTTATCGCTTTGGGGGATAAATAGGCATCTGAGCAGCTTGGCATATCCACATTCTGCCTTGTCTGTTTAAAAAATAATTATGTTTACATAAATAATAACATAACTCATAAAATCATCTCACTAATAATTTTTTTAGCTCACCTGTCACAAAGTGACAGGGTGAGCTTTTGTGATCGCTTTTCGTCCGGCGTCCGTCCGTCCGTCCGTCCCTCGTCCGTCCGTCGTCCGTCCGTAAACTTTTGCTTTAAATGACATCTCCTCATAAACCACTGAGCCAATTTCATCCAAACTTCACAGGAATGTTCCTTTGGTGGTCACCTTTAAAAAATTGTTCAAAGAATTTAATTCCATGCAGAACTCTGGTTGCCATGGCAACCGAAAGAAAAAATCTTTAAATATCTTCTTTTAAACAACCCTAAGAGCTAGAGCTTAGATATTTGGCATGAAACATCTTCTAATGAGTGTCTACCAAGTTTGTTCAAATAAAAGCCCTGGGGTCAAAATTGGCCCCGCCCCGGGGGGTCATTGATTTTCCCTATATGCATATAGTAAAAACTTAAAAGATCTTCTTTAAAGAACTGTAAGAGCTAGAGCTTAGATTTTTGGCATGGAACATCTTCTAGTGAGTGTCTACCAAGTTTGTTCAAATAAAAGCCCTGGGGTCAAAATTGGCCCCGCCCCGGGGGGTCATTGATTTTCCCTTTATGCATATAGTAAACACTTAAAAAAAATCTTCCTTTAAAGAACTGTAAGAGCTAGAGCTTAGATATTTGGCATGAAACATCTTCTAGTGAATGTCTACCAAGTTTGTTCAAATAAAAGCCCTGGGGTCAAAATTGGCCCCGCCCCAGGGGGTCATTGATTTTCCCTATATGCATAAAGTAGTAAAACTTAAAAAATCTTCTTTTAAACAACCCAAAGAGCTAGAGCTTAGATATTTGGCATGAAACATCTTCTAGTGAATGTCTACCAAGTTTGTTCAAATAAAAGCCCTGGGGTCAAAATTGGCCCCGCCCTGGGGGGGTAATTGATTTTCCCTATATGCATATAGTTTAAACTTAAAAAAATCTTCTTTTAAAGAACCGTAAGAGCTAGAGCTTAGATATTTGGCATAAAACATCTTCTAGTAAATGTCTACCAAGTTTGTTCAAATAAAAGCCCTGGGGTCAAAATTGGCCCCGCCCCAGGGGGTCATTGATTTTCCCTATATGCATATAGTAAAAACTTAAAAATCTTCTTTTAAAGAACTGTAAGAGCTAAAGCTTATATATTTGGCATGAAACATCTTCTAGTGAATGTCTACCAAGTTTGTTCAAATAAAACCCCTGGGTCCAAATTGGCCCCTCCCCAGGGTCATTGATTTTCCTTATATGCATATAGTAAAAACTTATAAAATCTTCTTTTAAAGAACCCAAAGAGCTAGAGCTAAGATATTTAGCATGAGACATGTTCTAATGGGTGTCTACCAAGTATGTTCAAATAAAAGCCCTGGGTCAAAACTGGCCCGCCCTGGGGGTCATTGATTTTCCTTATATAATAGCAAAAACTTAAAAATCTTCTTTAAAAAAAAAACCCAAATAACTAGAGTTTAGATATTAAGCATGAAACATCTTTAAGTAAATATCTACAAAGTTTGTTCAAATAAAAGCCCAGGGGTAAAAACTGGCCCTGCCCGAGGGGTGTCATTGTTTTTTTACTCTATGTGTATGGTAAAAACTTAAAAAATCTTCTTTTAAAAAACCCAATGAGCTAGAACTTAGATGTTTTGCATGAAACATCTTCTTATGGGTGTCTACCAAGTCTGTTCAAATAAACAAATAAAAGCCCTTGGGTAAAAATTGGGCCGGGGGGGGGGGGGGGGCTATATACAGGTGAGCTACCTCAGGGCCATCATGCCCTCTTGTTAATTTTTATACATTGAATTTTTTACATTGCTCACTGTTGCTATCCAAATGATTTAATAGTGCTAACCTGTCAAATGAAATACATAAACTTAGTTACACAATTACATTGGGCAGGAACTGATAGTGAAGAAGATTCAGATTAAATATATACTTCATCTACATACCTGTCCATTTGTCGGCGTGTCTGTGTCTTTGGAAACTTTTTGATGTATAATACTGGTCTCTAATTTGCAGGGTTATATCATCCCCAGTCATTGTTTGCAATATTCTAGAGCCTGGAAAATGTTTTGTATGTAAATTAATTAATTTAATTTTAGTTATATAACAAGTTATTGGTTATTAAAATTTCAAATATCAATAGTTTAACAATTAACATTACTACTGAATATAAAAAGGATTACCTTCTTAAATAGTCCATTTTTTCGGCTATGGCGGACCTGTTGCCTCTTTTTTTTGTCTTCAATGAAACATACTTCGACTTTTCCCCTTCTTTTTGACAATGCAGCTACCGGTGCCTTTCCCTTCTCGTGGGCTGTCTGCCTTTTACGTCCGAACTGAAAGAAAAAGAAAATTTAGTGAAAAGAATATGTTCATTTGATAAAAACACTAAAGCTTTAATTATATTAAATTTAAGTTTTAAATTGTTTCAAAATGACTATTTTGATATAATATATGAATATGTAAGATATTTTAAGATACATTAATAATTGGAAATAAGAAAGATAACTCTGCCGAACTTGAAAATCAAGCTGCTGCAGCTGCGTGATGCTAAAAAAACGTAACCAGTCTATATAATTAGTCACGTTTTCAAGATGGCAGACAGCAACACCAAATTACGACAGTGTAACATTTTATAATGTATATTTATGTTTGTTTATATCTCTAATTCTTTATATTTGCTTTAATTCAATTCAAAATTACCGATGTTGCCATGTTTTCAAGTAGTTTTTCTTATGCGGATTTTTGTGTTTATATGTTGCACGGGAAAAACAAGGTTTTTTCGAAAGGCATTTCTGTGTTTTTACAAAACATCGATTTTGTAAATATACAGATCATGTGTGTATATATAGATAATGTGTGATTCAAGGTATTTCTTAGACCTGCTTATCGCACATTACTCTTGGCTAAGCACCCTGGGTTGGTAAAGATTGAAACCTTCTTTCAGCAGTGCCGTTGCCGGGACAGTTGTTTCGGCATGATAGCTGGTAAGCAGAAAAATTAAATGAAAGTATTAAAGAGTCAACAATTAATAATATAAATGTATATTCATTTGAATGATATTATACAAATTAGAAATTAACATTAATTATATTTATATTGTATCACACACATTTTTCATGATCAATTATCAGTCTGTGATCATTATACTAGCTCTGTTCAAATATATTACTAATGAAATTCAACTTGACATCGATTTTTTTTTTATAAAAGAAAAGGTTTGTAGTATCATAAAGAATATACATTAATAGAACATTTTCAGTTCTACAGTATCATCATTATGTATTTAAGGTCCCCTTATTTTTTTCTACGTTTGTAGTATCATACAAAATAAATTAAGGAATCCATAAATTAAAATATGTAAATCATTAATAAACTACACAAAAAAGTGTAAGGGTAATTTTTATGCCCCCACAATGTGGGAGCATATAGCGTTGCACTTGTCCGTCCGTCTGTACGTCCCGAAATCTTGTGAACGCAACTCCTCTTAAACCGGATGGCAGATTTTGCTTAAACTTCCAGGGATTAACAACCTTAATGTGTAGATGGTAGTAAAGGAAGGAATTTTTGCTGTGACCAAATTTAACAGAATTATGGCCCTTTGTTGATTTTTACACTATATATTAGGCCTAAAAAAAAAAATGATGTGTTTCTGGTGGCGAGGCCAAAAAAAGTAGGGTCGGTAGGTCGGACTTTTTTTTTTTTTTTTTTTTTTTTTTTTTTTTAGTCAATCAACGATTGTAGATATGTCAGATTCGGATTATATGTACTTTAAATTATATTCTATAGCATATAAAAGTACTTAAAATGTTAGACTACCAAACCTAAGTCTTCAATATTTTTATTTTGAAATAAATTTTACCAATGGCATTGACCCGACTTTCGTTTTCACTTTTTTTTATTCTTACCGAACAACTGGCTTCAATTTAATATTATCACTCTTAACATGACCATGCACGTCCGAAAAATGTTTTGAGCTGTTTTGCTGTGGTCTATTAATTTGATTTCCTGTTTTGCCAAACTATGATCGTATTTTTAAAGAAAATCGCCAGCAGTGACACTTCGGCTGCTTGTTGTGCCGCCATATTAGCCGGTGCGCGTTAATACGTAATTGGAACCCGAATCGTCTGTGCCTCACATCGTTGTCGACTCGCAATACTAAAACCCGTCTTCGGTACGGGCGCCATTTTTTTTTTGTACATCGATAAAAAACTTTGGGTCGGCGCTAAAAAATAGGGTCGGTCGGGCCACCGGAAACACTTTTTTTTTTTAGGCCTTATGTAGAAATTTTGTTCAACTCCTCTTAAACCGGATGGCAGATTTTGCTTAAACTTCCAGGGATTAACAACCTTAATGTGTAGATGGTAGTACAGGAAGGAATTTTTGCTGCGACCAAATTTATAGAATTATGGCCCTTTGTTGATTTTTTCACTATATACTATGTAGAAATTTTGTGAACGCAACTCCTCTTAAACCGGATGGCAGATTTTGCTGATGAACAACCTTAATGTGTAGATGGTAGTAAAGGAAGGAATTTTCGCTGCGACCAAATTTAACAGAATTATGGCCCTTTGTTGATTTTTTCACTATATACTATGTAGAAATTTTGTGAACGCAACTCCTCTTAAACCGGATGGCAGATTTTGCTTAAACTTCCAGGGATTAACAACCTTAATGTGTAGATGGTAGTAAAGGAAGGAATATTCGCTGCAACCAAATTTAATAGAATTATGGCCCTTTGTTGATTTTTACATTTCAACTTGTGGCACATGTAGTCCAAAAAAAAATTTGACCTAGAGTCATAAGATTGACAGAACAGTGGCGTGTGGGGGCATCCGTGTCCTAAGCACATTTCTAGTTTTTACCTGTTATGCACGACGTTTGGTTCCTGGTATGACCTTTCACACTCAACTATCGTTGTTTTCTGTTGTTTCCATGGACTCAACCGAAGCTGGCATCTCTGTTTCCATGGACTCTTCTTAGGTAGAAGTATCATGCTCGCGCAATTGCTGACCTCCACAACATGTGAACAACAGCTCCGTGTTTCCATGTATGGCATCCCTGTATTGCGTCTGTGATATGCCTAAAATATGTAATAAATTAAACCAAAACCCTAAATTATAATTAAAATTTTGTTCATTTATTTTTATAGTCATTTATTAAGTCTTGTACAAGAAAAAACAACATTCCATAATTCCACAATAAAAAAGTTTATGCATAGATACAGACAAAGTCGAACAGCATTAAAAGCAGAATATTAAATTAAAAGCATGGCATAAATATTCATTTGAAATCATTTTTATCAAGAGTTTAATATATATGTTTTTTATAATTATACTAAGACTTTTTTCAATTTTGTTAATTATGATTTTATACACAGAGATGGAATCAAGGTAAGTAGAATTACTCATTCAGCTTTAAAAAGACGGCACAGTCTAAAACGCGGACGTCTTGAGTTGCTGTTGATATAATTTCTTTTAATTTAGATTTTTTTAATTGGTTCTTTTATAGTTTTTTAATTTAAGGAAATTAAATTTATTTAGATTGATAAAATATATATAATATATCCAGATGTGTCGGACACGTGTAACTAATAAACAGCTTATTTAAAGCAATCAAGTGTGTGAACAACATGCTACCTGATTAAACGTCTCACTCTTTAATTGGGTGGATATCTCTATAAATAAGTATTTTCGGAAAAAATAATCATAACAGAACAGAACATATACTTTAATTTCTCTCAATTGTCTCAATTTTGTAATGAATTATTTTTAATTGGTACATTTATGTTAAAGTGCAATTCTCAGTTAATAACCTTGTAATTTTTTTGGCTAATAACATTATTTTAACCAAAATAGGATTTTTCATAAAAATAAGTTAACTTTAGGGCCGATTTGACTAGTTCTGAGGCCGATTTGACTAGTTTTGGGGCCGATTTGACTAGTTTTTGGGCCGATTTGACTTTTTAAAATTGTTGTGTGGCAGATTTGACTAATTTTGAGGCCGAATTGACTAATTTTGGGTTAGATCTGACTTTGGGCCGATTTGACTAGTTTGCATTTCTTTCATTATGGTACTTGTATAATAAAAATTGGAAAATAAATGAATATTTTACAGAAGTTTGAAGTTAGTCTACATTATAAAAATGTGTTGCCAAAATTTGGACAATGTGCTGTGGGATTTCATTTCAGGTCTGTCGCTCATCTATTTCCTGTTTGCCAAATTAGTTAAATTTTCGACATTAATGGTCAGTGGTAGAAAATTTAAATAACAGTTCACAGCCTCATGATATTTTGTATACATATGCAACTTGGCCTTTTCTGTCTTTGACCCATTTTTGGCACATAGATTATCATATGGGTTGCATTTTCAAGCAAGCAATATAAGATTATGCCATTCTCTGAACAAAAACGTGCTGTTGGCAATGACATATGAGTACTTTGTCCATCTACAAATAATATAACGGGCAAAGGAATACCTTTTTCCATTATGTAGTCATGAAAATGATGGACGAAGGATGTGAATAATTCTCCATCCATCCAGCCATTTACGGAATGGCCTCCGGAAAACTGGGTAAATAATAAACGGGGTACATATAATTGCCAAATGCATTGAAACATGCAAGTATAGTTATTTGTGTTTTGTCACTGCTCAGTACTTGATAAACATGTCTAGATCCCTTGGGCGCAAGTACTTAAGATGATTTAACACTGATAGGAAACCCGCTTTCGTCAGTGTTGAAAACTCCTAACAGTTGGTTAGTTAGGTGGGAGAAAACTGGGGAAATACATGAACAGGACAAGTCATAATCACTTACTACTAACTGTTGGTCACTGTTACTGCCAATCCGTCTCCTCTTTGAAAATACTGGACTGTCCTAAAATAATTAAATTTATCATCTTCTTCATTGTTAAATTGATGATCAATTGCTATTCAATAAGTTGATAATACATTAATTGGTGTACTTGATCATCCAAAAAATGCAAGTCACGAATTCATTTGACAGTTCATAGTCAAATCTACTTTCGGTATTGAAGGTCAACTTCGCATGGACAGGGAAAGAAGAGCTAATGCGTTAATTATACCCCCAAAAACGAAGTTTGGGGGGGTATATAGGAGTCACCCGGTGGTCGGTCGGTTGGTTGGTCGGTCGGTCTAGCGGTCCGTTGCATTTTCCTTGTCCGGAGCATAACTTGAAGACTAATGGTTGGAATTCAATATAACTTCATACAATGGTCAAGCACATTGAGAGGAAGTGCAGTGCACAAGAACCATAACTCCATCTTGACTAATTACAGAGTTACTGCCCTTTGTTACTTTTCCTTGTCCGGAGCATAACTTGAAAACTACTGGTTGAAACTCAAAACAACTTCAAACAATTGTCAAGCACAATAAGGGGAAGTGCAGTGCACAAGAACCATAACTCTATCTAAAGTAATTACAGAGTTATTGCCCTTTGTTATTTTTCCATTGCTTTCTTTTGTCCGGACTCAAACTTGAAGACTAATTGTTGGAATTCAATATAACTTCATACAATGGTCAAGCACATTGAGAGGAAGTGCAGTGCACAAGAACCATAACTCCATTTTGACTAATTACAGAGTTACTGCCCTTTGTTACTTTTCCTTGTCCGGAGCATAACTTGAAAACTACTGGTTGGAATTCAAAACAACTTCATACAATGGCCAAGCACAATAAGGGGAAGTGCCATGCACAAGAACCATAACTCCATTTTGACTAATTACAGAGTTATTGCCCTTTGTTACTTTTCGATTGCTTTTTTTTGTCCGGAGCATAACTTGAAGACTACTAGTTGGAATTCAATATAACTTCATACAATGGTCAAGCACATTGAGAGGAAGTGCAGTGCATGAGAACCATAACTCCATCTTGACTCATTACAGAGTTATTGCCCTTTGTTACTTTTCCATTGCTTTTTTCTTGTCCAGAGCATAACTTGAAAACTACTAGTTGGAATTCAAAACTATTTCATACTATGGTCAAGTATATTGAGAGGAAGTGCAGTGCACAGAAAGCATAACTCTTTTTTGACTAATTTAAAAGTTTTTGCCCTTTGTTACTTTTTATTGTCCAGTGCATAACTTGAAAATTAATGGTTGGAATTCAATGAAACTTTATACAATGGTCAAGGGCAGTGAGATGAAGTGCAGTGCACAAGAACAATAACTCTATTTGGACTAATTACAGTTATTGCTTTTGTTACTTTTTTTGTCCAGTACATAACTTGAAAACTAGTAGTTGGAATTCAATACAACTTCATACATTGGTCAAGAGCAATTAAAGGAAGTGCAGTGTACAATAGCCATAACTCAATCTTCAGTATTTATAGAGTTATTGCCCTTTGTTCCTTTTCCTTGTCTTTCTGGACTTCTTACAGAGTAATCCAATAAAACTTCATCAATAGCCAACCACATTGAAAGGAAATGCAACATACAAGAACCACAACTATCTTTAATTGCCCACAACCATAACTCTGTTTCAATTCTTTACAAGGTATTCTGTTACTAGTAACATCCTCATTTCTGAAGCAGTCTTGCGTATTAACATCCTCATTTCTGAAGCAGTCTTGCGTATTAATCACATTTAGTGATAGTTCTAGTTTTATAAATTATTGATACAAAATGAATTGAATAAGGCTAAAAATACTATGGTTTTATTAACTTATTATGCCTACACAATTGTTCAAAATTTGCCTATTTTCAGTAAAATATAAAAATACTTTTCTTCTGTTACCTCGCTACTTGCCAGACTTTGTTGGAAAGCGTTTCTTTACCCTGGTTTTGGTATTTTAGGGAAGTTAAAAATACTTTGCAATACTCGCGCATCATTCCAAATATGGTGGTCACCTGATACGCTTCTATTCAAAATGGCCGACACCAACGAGTGTCAAAGAATATTTATTGTGTTATTTTACCAAAAAAAACCGAATAAATCGATTTTTTCAAAATGTTTCCGCACCTGCTTCAATTAGAATAAGTATTTGTTTTATAAATCAAAGCATTTTAAAACATGTTATTAAATAATCTTAGTCATCTTATGTAATTGAAAATCATAAGTAAATACATTATTCCAGAAAGGGATTCATTCATTGACATCCTTAACCTGGAATACTTGTGGGTTTCATAACCCTGATATTTATGCCCCCACAATGTGGGAGCATATAGCGTTGCACTTGTCCGTCCGTCCGTCAATCCGTCAGTCAGTCCGTCCGTCCGTCCGTACGTCCCGAAATCTTGTGAACGCAACTCCTCTTAAACCGGATGGCAGATTTTGCTTAAACTTACAGGGATGAACAACCTTAATGTGTAGATGGTTGTAAAGGAAGGAATTTTCGCTGTGACCAAATTTAACAGAATTATGGCCCTTTGTTGATTTTTTCACTAGATACTATGTAGAAATTTTGTGAACGCAACTCCTCTTAAACCTGTTGGCAGATTTTGCTTAAACTTACAGGGATGAACAACCTTAATGTGTGGATGGTAGTAAAGGAAGGAATTTTTGTTGCGATCAAATTTAAACAGAATTATGGCCCTTTGTTGATTTTTTTCATTATATACTATGTAGAAATTTTGTGAACGCAACTCCTCTTAAACCGGATGGCGATTTTGCTTAAACTGACAGGGATGAACAACCTTAAGGTGTAGATGGTAGTAAAGGAAGGAATTTTTGCTGTGACCAAATTTTACAGAATTATGGCCCTTTGATGATTTTTTCACTATATACTTTGATGTAGAAATTTTGTGAATGCAACTCCTCTTAAATCGGATGGCAGATTTTGCTTAAACTTCCAGGGATTTACAACCTTAATGTGTAGATGGTAGTAAAGGAAGGAATTTTTGCTGCGACCAAATTTAACAGAATTATGGCCCTTTGTTGATTTTTAGTTTTCAACTTGTGGCACATGTAGTCCAAAAAATATTTGACCTAGAGTCATAAGATTGACAGAACAGTGGCGTGTGGGGGCATCCGTGTCCTATGGACACATTTCTAGTTTTACCAGGGTCCAGAGTCGGCCCAGCAAACACATGACGTTGTATCAACGTTGCTCAGACGTTAGACTCCGACTTTGGATAGACGTTGGAATTTAGTTGTATATGAATGATGTCAGAATCCGATGTCAATCCAAATGTCATAAATCCAACCTCTATATAACATCTATAATAGAAAATAGAAATTGTGGAAAACAAAGTTAACGTTTCTTGAACTGATTTCACAGTAACGGTTAATAAAATCGGATAAGTGTGGAAAATTATTCCTTTCACACAATAATGAATATGATATCATTAATGTTCACTTTTTACAATAAATGTTCACTTTTAAAAATAAATTAGTAATTTTTTATCTTCATCCTTCTAAAACTAACTTAAAAGTATTAAATTTGGAGATATACTCCTCCATGTGAAGAATTCTGGAATACTAAGCGGCCACCACTGAAAGCCTGATTAGTTTCATCTATGAAGACAAACATATATGTCAAATATTAAGCAATTATATCTATATTAAAAACTTGTTTCGAGGGCCACTTGTTTTTTTTTTTTTCTTTAACCTGCAATAGAAAGGTGTATATAATAACCAAATGGTCTTATATCACTAATATTAATAAAATATTATTACCCACAGATTACCTGGGTAGCAAATTATAAATGAAATGTTTATTGATGATGTAGAACACTCAAAAACTATAACTTCAAATTATAATCAATTGTACGTCCGCCGTTCTTTTTTTCCCTGACAGGGTAGTAACGTGTTTGATGTGTTTCCTGGTTTTGAATCCTGGATTCCTGGTAAAGAGGAGTTGCACTGTCACTTAAACTGTTCAGATGTTTTTGAATGCAAGTGTGACTAGATGGTTTAATGTTCAAAGCAAGTCGAAACAAGACTTACATCATCTATGCCAACTTTTGACTTCAAAATTGGTAAGCCCAGCATTTTATTTAGCGCTCCTGAGGGTGGTCCTCTTGTATTTGACATGGTGTCCGACAAGCTGATGTTTGGAATGACCATCTTGCAACTGTTACACTTTGCCGACATTGTGATGTGAAGGCCTTGTCTCTGGTCAATATTCAATTTCAGCATTGGCAATTTACAATGGTGTACACTTTGTAAAAGCAGTTGCAGTTGTGTGATATTTACAATTATGTTGTCATCCTCTTCATCACTCAAAGTTTTATTTTTGTTTTCAAGTTGAGGTCTGAGTTTGTAAGGCATTGTATTCTTATCATTGCACAAGTGAATAACATCTCGAGCTTCGTCAGTAGGAAGATATTAAAAAGTTCTGTTTTCATAAGTTTGATTCGGTCAGTTTTCACATTTTTTAATATAAGGTACATGTTCCTTTTAAATCTGTTGAAACACTTAACCCGAGATCGCTTGTAGCCACACCCTCTTAGTAGGGGGTGATATTTCCTCATTTCTACAAAATTCTTAGAAAATCTCTTCAAAAATCCACCTATTATATTAAAACAATAAAATCAAAAGTTGTCTTTTTGTATATAATATCCTAAATAATACTCCAGGTGAATACAAATTCTGCATCTGGCTAAAATTTTATCTATTATCTCACCAGAACCACCTCTCAGTTGACGAGAAAATGAAACATCAAATTGTACGTCCGCCGTTCTTTTTTTCCCTGACAGGGTAGTAACGTGTTTGATGTGTTCCTGGTTTTGAATCCTGGATTACTGGTAAAGAGGAGTTGCACTGTCACTTAAACTGTTCAGATGTTTTTGAATGCATGTGTGACTTGGTGGTTTAATGTTCAAGCAAGTCAAAACAAGATTATCATCATCTATGCCAACTTTTGACTTCAAAATTGGTAAGCCCAGCATTTTATTTAGCACTCCTGAGGGTGGTACTCTTGTATTTGACATGGTGTCCGACAAGCTGATGTTTGGAATGACCATCTTGCAACTGTTACACTTTGCCGACATTGTGATGTGAAGGCCTTGTCTCTGGTCAATATTCAATTTCAGCATCGGCAATTTACAATGGTGTACACTTTGTAAAAGCAGCTGCAGTTGTGTGATATTTACAATTATGTTTTCATCCTCTTCATCACTCAAAGTTTTAGTTTTATTTTCAAGTTGAGGTCTGAGTTTGTAAGGCATTGTATTCTTATCTTTGCACAAGTGAATAACATCTCGAGCTTCGTCAGTAGGAAGATATTGAAAAGTTCTGTTTTCATAAGTTTGATTCGGTCAGTTTTCACATTTTTTAATATAAGGTACATGTTCCTTTTAAATCTGTTGAAACACTTAACCCGAGATCGCTTGTAGCTACGCCCTCTTAGTGAGGGTTGATATTTCCTCATTTCTACAAAATTCTTAGAAAATCTCTTCAAAAATCCACCTATAATATTAATACAATAAAATCAAAAGTTGTCTTTTTTGTATTATAATATCCTAAATAATACTCCAGGTGAATACAAATTCTGCATCTGGCTAAAATTTTATCTATTATCTCACCAGAACCACCTCTCAGTTGACGAGAAAATGAAACATCAAATTGTACGTCCGCCGTTCTTTTTTTCCCTGACAGGGTAGTAACGTGTTTGATGTGTTCCTGGTTTTGAATCCTGGATTCCTGGTAAAGAGGAGTTGCACTGTCACTTAAACTGTTCAGATGTTTTTGAATGCAAGTGTGACTAGATGGTTTAATGTTCAAGCAAGTCAAAACAAGACTTACATCATCTATGCCAACTTTTGACTTCAAAATTGGTAAGCCCAGCATTTTATTTAGCGCTCCTGAGGGTCAGGGTTTTTTTCCAGGATTTTGGGAACATGACCCATACCCATGGAATTGGGAATTACAGTGAGGTTTTGTTAAAAATTGGGAAAAAATGAATAACTTAAATTTTGCAGTGATTAAATGAATGCAAAGAATCACTGTCTAGAATGGCATCTTGAAACATTTAAGCCCAATAACAAGAAGCCCTTATTTTTGAAGAGATTTGAATTTGTTATTCAATATTTTTACTTTTTAACTTTCAATTGGGATTTTTTTCCTGTGGATTGGGAAAATAATATACTATTTTCATTTGGGAATATAACCGAATATCGGCTATAAAATAAGCCAAAAAAAAATCCCTGAGGGTGGTCCTCTTGTATTTGACATGGTGTCCGACAAGCTGATGTTTGGAATGACCATCTTGCAACTGTTACACTTTGCCGACATTGTGATGTGAAGGCCTTGTCTCTGGTCAATATTCAATTTCAGCATTGGCAATTTACAATGGTGTACACTTTGTAAAAGCAGTTGCAGTTGTGTGATATTTACAATTATGTTTTCATCCTCTACATCACTCAAAGTTTTATTTTTGTTTTCAAGTTGAGGTCTGAGTTTGTAAGGCATTGTATTCTTATCTTTGCACAAGTGAATAACATCTTAAGCTTCGTCATAAAATTTTGTTTGGGGCTTTAGCTAAATAGGGCCCGTCTTCCAAAAATAACCCTTTTTTTCAGGTTTTAAAAATAAGTTCCCCATATTTCGGTCCCTTTTAGGGGCGATGGAAGATAAACTGAAAATTTGGGAAAACGTGATCTTTCCCCGCTCGCACAGCCAAAAATTTTTTTAAAATTTTCACAAATTAAAAGTGTAAACTATTACCTGAATTTTATCAATTGTTGAAAATTTACTCCAAAAGGAAAAGGGGTGTGGGTTCCAAATTCCCAAATCCAGGAGAGAAAAAGGGGGAGAGTTGTGTCACAAAAAGTCATGAAAAACTGCCTAAATTGTACAAAAATTGACAAATGAAAAATACTAACCGTAAAAAAGACTTTTGGGGAAGTGTTTCTGTAAAGGTTTAAAAATGTTTTTATTTTGTAAAAAAATACAAAATTAAAAAACTTTTTTAAAAGTGGTAGTGGAATCATTTTTTTAAAAATTGGTTTAAAATTTTGCTTGACCCCATGGGGTAAGCAAACTTTTGGGGGGGGTAAGGAAAAAATTTAAAGATTTTAAAAAATTAAGTTCTTACCAAAAAATGGCCCCGTGCCCGTTGTAAAATTTTGCCTTGGGTAAAACTAGCAAAAATTTTTGAAAAAATTTCACTTTTTTTTTTGTCTGATTCAGTGGTTGGAGAAAATTTTAAATGGGTATTTTTATGCACGACAGTGCGCATTCTGAAAAAAATTTTTCCCTTTGGGCAATTTCGGACGTTCAAAGTTCACTGATGCTGTTTGAGACAATTTAAAATTTTTAGGGTTTTTTTAAAAGCCTAGGGATTGATTTGTTATTAAATTTCTTTACCCCCTACGAATGTCTACCCTTAAAAATACTTCACTACGCTTTAGTTTTTTTGGGTTTGAAAAAAAGCCCCAAAACTTCCCCTCAAAATTTGTTTTTTGAAAATTTAAGGGAATTTTCCCCCAGAAGTTTTGGAAACCTCATGCAGGCCATTTAAACCCAAAGTGTGCGCCGGATAGACGTCTATAGATTTTAGAAAAAGTACAAATGTACAATATTTAAAATTTGGTTCCTTTCCAAAAAACAAAATTTTTGGGTTTTCGGAGTGCTGAAAAAAATTTTCTACTTAAAATTGCCCCGTTTTTCCCGACTTCTGTTAGAAAAGAAAAAAAAACAGAGAAAATTTAATGAGTACCCCCCAAAACCCCCCCCCCCCCAAAAATAATGAAAGGATCTAAAAAAAGAAAAATTAAAAAAAGTTATATTAAAAAAAATAAAACTTTAAAAAACCCTCAATACAAAATTCCGGCCATAAAACCACAAGGAAAATTGGGAAACTTGTAAAACCAAATTTTGAGGTCCCAAAAATTTAAACCTATTTTGATGCTAAAGTTTCAAAATTGAACTAGTTTTACCTTGCCAATGTTTGAGTTAAAAAACAACTTTTCCCTTTTTTCATGGGCCCAGTTTTTTTGATATTTGAAAAAAGGGGTCCGTTTTTGTCAGTCCGTCGTCCCTTTTTCCTCCACTTTTGTTTTTCCGGTCCTAAATTTGTCATTTTGAAAAATTTGAAAAAAACTTGGGCCAAAAGTTTAAATTTTAAAAGACATGTGTCCCCTGGCAAAAACCCCAACCCCCCCCCACCTCCCCCCAAAAGGGCCCCAAAAAAAATTGGGTATTCAAGGGCCCCCAAATTTCCTATTTGAGGGGGATATGTCCCTGTCCGGGGCCATCTTTTTTATCTATGGGGGGTTTTGTAAAAAATTGCCATTTAAATTGGGTTTACAATAAACAAAAAATGTGTCATTTTAGCCAAAAAAAATCACCTACCCTTTAAGGGGGCAAAGGGGCCCCAAATTGGGGGGTCCCAAAAATTAACTTTGTCTGTTTTCGGGTTAAAATTTTGGTGGTCCCCTAAATTTTTTTATCTTGAAAGGGTTTTGAAATTTCTTGCCATAAAATTTTTCAATTATCAGGAAAGATGTGTCATGCGGGGAAAAAACAGTCATACCTTCAAAGGGCAAGGGGCAACTTGGGGTCAAAAATTAAAATATTTTTGTTAAAGGGGAATTTCGTGTCCGGGGCCCCTTAAATTTCTTATCTATGAAAAGGGTTTTTTTTAAAAAACTTGCCCTAATTGTTCTAATAAAAAACGATGTGTCCTTTCGGGAAAAACCCTTGCCTCCCCTTCCCAAAGTCCCAAAAATCACATTTTGGGGGTCAAATTTTAACCCTTTGGGCTGTTTCAGGGGATATTTTGTGTCCGGTCCCTAAATTTGTCAATTTTTCAAAAGGGAAATTTTAGATAACTTTTGGGACAAATTTTTGTTAAAAAATTTAAAACACGTGTGTATGGCAACAACCGACCCGTACCTTCAGGGTCAAAGGGCCGGGACTTGTTCTTCAAAGGGCAAAATTGTCCTTTTTAGGGTATTTTCCGTGTCCCGTCCCTAATTTTCTTTTCTAGAAGGACTTTTGTAATAAATTGCCATAAATTTTAAACCAAAAATTTAGATTTATGTGTCATGGCAAAAAAAAGTCACCCACCTTTCCCAGGTCAAGGTCCCCCTTGGGAAAGGGCAAAAACTTAAAAGTCGTTACAGGGAAAATTTTTGTGTCAGGTCTATAAATTTTTTATAGATCAAAAGGATTTTTTAAAAAACTTTGCACAAAAAGCATATAAAAAAGAGGGTGTGGGATGCGCCCAAAACCTGCTCCCCACCTCCAAGGGCAAAGGGCCCCATTAGAGGTCAAAAATTAAAATAGTCTGTTTAAGGTTATTTTTTGTTGAATCTTTGCAACTTTTTTATAGTTTTTGGGGTTTTTTAAATTTAATTTGGGACAAATAGTCACAATAATAAAACGTTATGTTTGCACAAAAACCTGCTCCCCCCCTCCAAAGGGCCCAAGGGTTCCCCTTTTGAGGTCAAAACCCCAAATGATAGATTTTTTTTAAAATTTCCCTTTTTTTTTTTTTTTTTTTAACAAAAATTTTTGTTACCTTTGGGATCAGCATTGATTTTAATTTTTTTTCTGAAATGTCCTGAGATCCATTTCCTCAAATCTTTTTTTAAAATAGCCAATTTTTATTTCTTTTTATATTTAAAAATCCCGGGGGGGGACGGGTTGGTAATTTTACAAATTTTGTTTTTCAAAAAGAAAGTGCATTTCCCCCTTTCGGGCCCCATTTTTTCAAATTTTTTTAAAAGTAAAACAAAAGGGGTTGCTCTGTGGTATTTTCCGATCTTTCCCGTATAAGTTTATTATCCCCACCAAAAAAAGTGGGGGGGGGTTTTAATTGGGTTCGCTTTGTCGCGTTTGGTCGGCGGGCGGTTTGGGCGGGCGGTTTGGGCCGTCTCCATTTTTTGTGTCCCCCTTTTTTATAACTCCCTTTTCCACTTTAAGGGTTTTCTTTTTAAACTTTTGGGTCAACTGTTTACCTTCAGCCCAAGGGGGTGTGCAGAAACCCTGTTTTCCCCCCTGTGGGCAGCTCCCGGTCAAGGTACAAATTTAAGTCAAATTAAACAAACCCCAATCATTATTAGGGCGTTTTTTTTTTTTGTTTTGGGGTCCCTCGGAGGTCCTACAAAAATTGAAAGATTTTTTTTCAAAAATTGGCCCCAAAATTTTTTCACCTCAAAGGGGAAAGGGGGCAGAACCCCTGTTGCCCAGTGTCTTTTAAAGGGCAAGGGGCCCGGGTTTTTGGGAAAAAAATTTTCCCAAAAAAAAATCAAATAATTTAAATATTAAAAACAAAATGGGCATGTCCGCCCCTTTTAAGTCCTACACTAATTGAAAAAATTTTTTTTTCCCAAAATTTGGTCCCAAAAGTTCTTTTTTAAAAAAATGGATGGGGGCAGAACCCATTTTTGCTCATGTGTCAGCTCAAGGTCAAGGTCACAGTTTGAAAGGGCAAAAAATCAAACAATTAAAAATTACAAGTTAAAAGTTTGTTGGGCCCGGGTCTGTTTTAAATCCTACACTTATGGAAAAAATTTTTTTTTCCAAAATTTTGGGCCCCAAAAAGGGTTTACCCCCAAAAAGGTTATGTGCAGAAACCCATGTCAAATCTTTTGCCCCGGGTTTTAGGGGCAAGGTCACACTTGAAGGGGCCCCAAAAATTTACTTAGGAAAAAAGTTCTTTTAAATTTTTAAATATATCTTTAAATTTTTTCTGAAACTAGGAAAAGGGATTTGCTTGAAAATTAAAATAACAAAAAGGTTTTTCCCCAATTTAAAATTTTGCTGGTCAAGTTTCTAACCCCTGTATTGCATTTTAACAAAATTATGCCCCCTTTTTAAACTTTTAAAAATTTTCATTTCAAAAACATTTTTAGACCCAAAAATGTTTTTGTCACTCTTAAATCCTATACTAATTGGGAAGAATTTTTTTTTTCAAAATTTTTTTCAAATGTTTTACCTAAAAAGGTTAAAAGTGCCCGAAAAACTAAAGGCACCCTTGTGCAGAAATAAGTCAAGGTCAATTAAGGTTTAAAAAATTTACTTTGAAAATGTTCTTAGATTAAAACATGGGTTTTTGGGAATATTTCGGAAAAAAGGGTAGGTATTTGCTTGGGAAAATTTTTTAAAAATATTAGGGGTCAAATTACAATATGCAGTCAAGTTTTTATAAAACCCGTATTGGATTTTGGAAAAAAAGGTTTTTTTTCCCTTTTTTAAGTCTTTTTTTAAAATTTCATCAATCCTACTAGACAAAAATGTTGGGGTCCCCCTCTAAAAAATTCTATACTAATGGAAAAGGGTTTTCTTTAAAATTTACTCCCAAATGTTCACTCAATTGGGCGAAAAGTGCAAAAACCCATCTTACCCTTGTGCCAGCCCGAAGGTCAAGGCCACACTTGGGAAGGGCAAAAAAAATTTACTTATAAAAAAGTTTTGTATATTGGGAAAAAAGAAAAGGGGTTTTTTTGTAAAATGTTTTCCCAACATGATTTATTTAAAAGAAAATTTTTTACCTTTTTACCTGTAAAAATTTTGTTTTTTTTTTTCAAACCCGAGAAATTTTTTTTTTTGTATTTGGGGTCATTAAATTTTTTTCCCTTAACCACCTTTTCCAAATTGTTTCTGTCAAAAGGGCCCTTGGGGGGGGGTAAAGAAACGCATTCAGCGGTAGTTCTGTTTTTTAAAATTTTATTTTCATTCTTACCCCCGGGGACTTTTCGTTTAAACATTTCCCGTTTTTTTGATTGATAAAAATGGGGAAAAATTTTGCCCTGCTTTTTTAGTTGCAAAAAAAATCATTTTTCATTTTTTTTTTTGCCACCCAGCATCTGCGATGCGGGGCAAAATTTGCGATTCCCTGTGTTTTTTGTTTTGTGTTTTTGTTTTGGGTGTGTTATATAGATTTATAGGGGAACCTTTTAAAAAAAACCCCTTTTTGTTTAAAAAAAAACCCCTTGTCCAATTTTCAACCAAAATTGGGAGGATTTATTCTTTTGGGTGAAGGGCCCTTCCCCAAAGGTTTTTCAAAAGAATTTCATTCCTGCAAAAAAAATCTTTGTTGCCCTTTGGGAACCCCCAAAAGGGTTTTTAAAAATTAAAATTTTTTAAAAAAAACTTCTTGTAAAGACCCAAAAAGGCCTGAGCTTTGATATTTTGCATAAGGCATTGTCTGGGGAGAAACCCCCTTTCCCCAAAATTGTTTTTAAATTTATAACCCCGGGGTCAAAATCGGCCCCCCCCCGGGGGTCATTTTTAAATTTTTAACCCATAAGTTAATTTTGTAAAAATTAAAAAAAATTCTTGTAAAGACCCAAAAAGGCCCAGGGGCTTAGAAAATTTGCATAAAAGGGATTGTCTGGTTTGAAACCCCTTTCCAAGATTATTCAAATTTAAAAACCCGGGGGGGCCCCAAAACGGCCCCCCCCGGGGTCATTGATTTTCACTATATGTACATATTTGTTTTTTTTTAAAAAAATTTTAAAAAAACTTTTTTTGTTTTTAAAAACCCAAAAGGCCTAGAGCTTAGATATTTTTTCCCTAAGGCCCTTGTCTGATTTTGATCCTTACCAAAATTGTTTTTTTAAATTTTAGCCCTGGGGTCAAAAAACCCGCTTTCCGGGCCCCCGGGGGGGATTGGGTTTTTCACTATATGTAAAAAATTTTTTAAAAAAAAACTTTAAAAAAAACCCTTTTTTGTAAAGACCCAAAAGGCCTAGGCTTAGTTTTTTTTGCATAAGGCAAATTTTCCTGGTAAAACCTCTACTTTAAATTTTTTTCAAAATTTTAGCCCTGGGGGGCAAAATCGCCCCCGCCCCTGGGGGGCATTGGTTTTTCCCTTTTATGTATATAGAAAAAAAAATTTTTAGTTTTAAAAAAAAATTTTTTCTAGCAAATTTCTAGAGGTTAGATATTTTGGGAAAGAAACTTTTTGAAGTTAACTTCTAGCCCAAAATTGTTTTTCCCAAATTTTTTTAGCCCTGGGGTTTAAAATTGCCCCTGCCCCCGGGGTTTTATTGATTTTTCCCAAATATAATATATTTTTAAAAAAAACCCCAAAAAAAACTTTTTTGTCTTTAAAGGGACAAGGGTTAGAGGGTTGAAAAATTTTTTAAATGATATCATCTATAGGTACTTCCACAAAGTTTTGGGTTTAAATTTTGCCTCTTGGTTTTCAAAAATTTGGCCCCGCCCCATGGGCCCATGGTTTTTTCCTTTTTATGTAATATAGTAAAAAATTAAAAAAATCATCTTTTTCTAAAATTTTCAAAAAGGGTTTGAGGGTTTAAAAATATTTTTCATAAACATTATGTAGTGAAAAAACTAAACAAGATTGTACAAAAATTATTTCCCTGGGGTCAAAAATTGGGGCCCACCCCCAGGAGTCATTTGGAAATTTTTTCTTAGTAAATAAAAATTTTAAAAAAAAAAAAAAAAAAAAAATATTTTTGTCCCGAAGGTACAAGGTTTTTAGAGCTTTTTAAAAGTTTGCCCCTATAATATTAAATTTTATGGGTTCCCCCTAAATAAAGGGTTTTTTTTAATTATGCCCCTAGTGTTTAAAATTGGGGCCCCGCCCGGGGCAGTGATTTTCATTATGGTTTACATAGTTAAAAAAAAGAAAATAAAAAAAAAATCTTTTTTGAAAAGGGGGGAAAGCTACAGCTTTAGAAAAATTTGACTTGAAAATGTTTTTTTGGTGGAACCCTGGGAAAAAGATTGTTTTGAATTAAAACCCCCTTGGGGTCCAAAAAATTTTGGGCCTTTTCCCAAGGGGGAAAAGTGACCTTTCTTTCTTGTCCTTTTAATTTTTACAAACAAAAGAAAAATTTTGACCAAAAGTGCACAGTTTTTTTGTTTTTTTTAAAATTTTAAACTTTTATATAGGTGAAAATAGATTTTGATGAAAGTGACCCCACTTTTTTTGTCCCCTTTATGTTTCAGCTATGAAATTTGAAAACCAAAGTGTACAGTTAAGATGTTAAGTGAATTTTTTAAAATTTTAAACTTACCCCAGATTTTGACAAAGTTTTCCCTTAAATATGTTGTCCTTTGATGTAGTCATGAAATTTAGGCCGCCTGTGTGAAATAATGACCTTCACCCCCCAAATTCCCCTTTGACTCAAGTTTTCATTGAAAATATTTCCTTTCCCCTGAAAACTTTTATTGAAATTACAACAGATTTAACCACTAATTTTGATAATGAATTAGATAAAGGGCAGGGATCCCATGCATTATGGGCAATTTTCAAAAATTTTATAAAAAACAAAAAAAGAAATCTGTTCCCCACACCCACTATTTTAAAATGTTGTTTTTTAAATGGGGGGTTTGGGATAGATTTTTCTCAAAAGCAATCTTGTTTTAAATTTCAGCCACACTTTTATCCTTGCTTTTCGTGGGGGAAAAACCTTTAAAAAAGCCACTTCAAAAAAAAATTTTTGCCCCCCGACAAGGGATTTTAAACCCCCAAAGGCCCCCTCAATCCTAAACGAGCGCGCACCTCTGCACCACCCGGGGAAGTTTAAAAACGTATGTAGCCCCTGAATGAAAACAAAAAAATATTGTAACTTCTAAAATTGAGAATTTTTAAATTTTGTTTTTGAAATTTCCTTTTTTAATTTTTTAGGTATTTTTTTTCACGAAAAACCTTTTGTTAAACACTGTTTAAAAAATAATTTAGCAAAAAAAATCTTCTCAAAAAAAACAGTCCGACATTTATAATTCCTTTTACTCGACATTTAAAAGATTTTTTTGGGTGGGGTTTTACGCTCGGGGAAGTTTTTTCGGAAAATTCTTTCAAAAAGCTAAAAATAGCTTTTTCCATTGTTTAAAGCTTTAGGGGGAAATTTTAGTGGAACTTTTTTTTATTGGGAAAAAAAAGGAATTTTTCCCATCCGCAAAAAAATTTTTTTGATTGAAAAACTCATTTTTTTCTTTTGGGGACTAATGTAAACTTTTAATGCCCCCTGAAAAATTCTTTAAATTGCCTACATTAAAAAATTAATTTCTTTAAATTGCGGGTTTTTTTAAAGCGTTTTGATGGGGAAACTACTTTGCGTTGTTAGGTCTGGGGAAGGAAATTTTTTTGGTTGGGACCGTGGGAGTTGCTATGTTTTTTTACGGGATTTTGCGTTTCAAAAAAATAAAAAAAACAAATTTTTCGGAAAATTTCTTTGGATTTTTCTTTTGCGATATATAAAATTTATTTTAAAAAATCTCCCAAAAACATTAAAAACTTTTTGACTGTAAGGGAAAAGAGAAATTAGTCCCCGGGTTTGGGTTGTTTTTTTTTTTTTTTACTCAAAAATTTTTGATTTTTTTTTAAAGGGGAAGGGCGAAATATGGTACATGCTTTTGGGGCGCTTTCCCATTTTTAAGGGGGATACTAGTTTTTTAATTTTTTAATTTTCCCTTTTTCTGGGGTGGGAAATTGTCTTGCCTTTGTCGCTCACAGGGTTTCGGGACAAAAAAATTAAATTTTAAAAACATCTTTCCTTTAAAGGGGGACTTACGGGGGGGAATTTCCGAAAATTTGTTGGCCCCCTGCCCAGGGGTTCTTTTGCTGAAGATTTTCCCCCGGGCTCTTAAAATCCCATAGCCCCCAAACTCCGGGACAACTTTAAAGCCATTTGGGGGGAAAAAAGTGATTTTTAATGGGAAACTTTGTCCCGGAAAATTGTTTTGATTTTTAAAAAGATGCTTATTTTTGGGGGCAACCTAACTTATTATCTAAAAAACACACAATAAAAAAAACATGCTGGGTGGGGGAAAAATCCCCTTTTGGGGGAAAATTTAGAAATTTAAAGGGGGAAAATGTAATAAAAAACGCTCCGCCCCGATATGCAAATGAAGTAAAAACAAAAACAACAAAATTTTTTGCCAATTTTTGATGCCCCATTACATGGGTGGGAAAAACGCTGGGGCCAATGACAAATTGGGCTGGTTATTTTTTCTAAAAAAACCCGGGAAAGTTCTCCAAGGGAATACAGCTTTAAAATTTTTTCCGACAAACCCAAAAAAAAATGATAAAAAAAAGGAAACGACAAGGAAAGTCGGGATTTAAAAGAACCCCAGCCCCCAAACCCGGGGCCCAGCAACCAAAACGCCAGCGGCAAAAGGAAATCCAGGAGGGGCCCCAAAAAAAAAACAGGACAGGGGGACAAAGGGGGAGAGTAAAGGGGGGGGCAAAAACCACTAAACAGAATTAAAATTTAAAAAGTAAAAATTAAAGGAAAAAAAAACAAAAAAAAAAATAAATGATTCAATATAAGGCCCACAAAAAGCCCAAAAGGCAAAAGGGGAAAGGGGGGCACCCAGACACGGGGAAGGGGGGAAAAAAATATAATAAAAAAATAAACGGGACAAGGGGAAAAAACTTACCTTTGAGGGGAAACAAAAAGAGACACGAGCAAAAGTGTCACCAAAACAGTATAAAACAACATAGACATACATCTGAGGAACACAGAGGGGCGCCACCTGTAAAGTAGTCCAAAATCCGAGAATTCCTCTCAGAAATCAACCGAAAATCATTGTGATATGCGACAAGCAACACTTGATTCGCTGTTTTTTCTTAGTGTGATTTAATCAAGTAAGTTCTCAGAACAGAAAAACAGTGCTGAACTGGCTTCCTTTAAAACCAAACTAGACTATTAATATGGCGGTAAAACATAAAAATTAATTATTAGTTCACAAAATATCCTGGAAGCTGATTGTTTGAAAATATTTTGTTTGTTTGATAATGTATCGTAAATTTTCGCGCATTTCGCTTATTGCCAGTCAAATTACAAGAACATATTTCAACAAATTTGTACATTACAAAGAAATGCAATATGTAAACATTGGCAAATTACAGAGGAAAAATCCCTCTAAAAACGGCAAATACTAATACCCTTTGACCTTTCTTTACGGTGGACATTTGCCGTCCCCCCCCCCCTTTATTGTGTTGTATATCAATAGAATTACTTTAAAGCAAAAACAATGGCAGGCATTATATTTTACTTGTTTCTTTTATTTATTTAATCACTTAATCTTTTCTATTTCTGTTATAAGATTTTTTTTTTATTACAGTTTGATTAAGAAATAGGTAGGGCTGTCTTTGATGGACAATTTTTTATCAATTATTAGTAAGTCATTCCTAGTACCAGAGTCTTTCAAATCTATTTGAAAGACGCTGCCTGTACAAAGCACTTAATTGAAAAAAAATATAGACGTTTGTACGGTTTTATTTTTAATTATTTCATCCTAGAGTCGGTGTACCTGGTTTCGCACAGATTTATTCCCTATGCTTTTAATAAAAAAGGAGCAAATATAGCCCTATATACCAGACAGGCTTGTTATAGTTTATGTCGATCAAGCCTGTTGCTTTGACCAGAAGCACAAAATATCAAGCAACGTTACAGGGCTCCAGATAAGATGCGTATACGCGTAAATTAGGCATGGAAATAACACGTTTACGCATTCAAAACAAAATTTAAGCGTATGAAAACGCACACAAAATTCAGGTTGCGCATTGAGCAACATTTCTTTCGCATAAACGTAATCGAAAGTAAACTCGGCGATGATCTTATTTTTAAGTTTGTCTGAACGCTTTGCAAGCGTCTACCGGTAACTTCCTGTAGTTCCGACCATCATCAGTTGTTATCGTATGTATAGTATGGTGGTGGAATTAACTTCGTATGAATGTCTAACGGTAACTTCCTGTAGTTCCGACTATCATCGGATTTATCGTATGTTTTAGTAATTGGGAATTTAAAACCAATTTTATAAAAAATCGGGACAATGTTCCTTTAATAAATCAAAAGATTTACTCGTATTTTTTCCCCAAAAAAACCCCGGGAAAGGGTTTTAATAATAAATAATTAGCCTCCACAATGGGAAACAGAAGCCCGCCCCCAAGGTTTAGATAAAATAAAAGCGTTTTAAATGCAAAATTAAAAAACCAAGAGATTTCCAAAAAGAAAAAAGGAAAATTTACTAAATCTTGTATTACAATAATAAAATAAAAAGCCAAAGATGGGGGAAGTCGGAAAAATCCCTTTTATTTTTTTTGTTTTAAAAAATGCATTCCTATTAAAATATACCCCTTCCCCTTTTACTCGGGAAACCCAAAGATTATTAAATTTAACCGAAAAATTTAATTTTTTCCTTTAACGGGAAAACACCCCTTTTTCCTTTACACATTGTAAAAACTCTTGGGAAAATTAATTTCAAATTTTAAATTTATTTACAAAAAAAATCAAAAGAGTAAAACTAATTTCCCTTAAAAAAAATTTTAGCCCCGATCGTTATATTAAAATTTAGGATAGGCCCAAAAGTAGATCTCGCCTTTTGCTTAATTTTTCCCCAACATAATTTTGATATACCTCTCCAAAATATCCCGCCCCAAAAATTTTCCCTTTACCTTTGGGGATCCCCTTTTAGAGAAAATTTGCCCCCTATTTTTTTTGTGGTTTTTAAGTAAACCCTATTTTAAATCTTTCCCCCTTCCCCCTTTTACCAATTTTTTCCCTTCCCGGTTTTTTTTCCCTTTTCAGCGACTTTTTCAAATCCCGGGCGTTTATTTAACCAACTAACATAAATTTTCTTTTTTTGGGGAAGTCTAAAATTTTCTTTAAAAAATTCGCAAAAAATTAATAATGTTAGTGAAAAAGCTACCCCAACTAACAATGGTTTTTTTCTTTAAAATCCTTCAAATTTTTTTTTCCAAGTTGAATTTAAATTTTTTGTCCCCGGGTTGAATTAAACCCCCAAATGTATTGTAAGGGGATAAAACCCTTTACAAAACTAGATTTTAAAAATTAATTTTTTCCCAAAATTTTTTTCTAATTTTAAAAACAAATTTTTGAAAAAGGAAAAAAAAGAAACCAAATTTTGTGCAAAATTTTTATTATATAAAATTTGATAAGCCAAGTTTATTTAAGGGTGCTAGATGACCACATGTGAGTCATGTAGTATCTTGCAGATGTAATGAGAGTGTTTACACCAGACATGGGATTATTTAAAAAGTAATTGATTAAAATAATAATTTTAACGCAATTTTCAGTTCCTTCATCAGCTCCATCCATTTGTAAATTACGCATCTTACAAGGTGATCTATTATAATTTTTTTTACATGGTGGAAGGACTGAAGTTTTTCTGTACACATATTTTTCAACAAGAAACAATCCAGTTTTACCAAAAACACCATGGGCAGCATAAAAACTGTTCAAGAATTTTACATGCCACCACAACCCATTACCAGCAGCACACTCCACTGTCCTCTTCCCAATCTCACTGTTCCCAGACAAATAAATTTTGATAATGACAATTCTTCAGTTCAGCCCGACCCCAAAACATCTTTCCAGTAACAAAGTTCAACTATCATAACAAAACCCCCTGATAACACAAAGTTTTTTCCAGCATAAATAACCTGAATGTATCCATTGAACTGTTTAAAACTTATTTAAGTGGTTTTCAATTTTCCTATTATGCTCAACCACAATGGAATTTTTTGGTCACTATTTCAATCCCTTGTATATAAGGGGATCTGACACCAAATCATTAAAATATTCTTTCTGAATTAGAATCTCAGCTTGCCCAAAGTTAACAGTGCGGTTCATATGCTTTGTAATCTAAAATGAGATAAAAATTACATATTACAATGAGAGGTAGTCTAATTTCATCTTTTTTAAACTTGTAAAATTTACATATTCATTTTTGTTACCCCGGTCCACTACACACCCTTTCAGGCACTTTGGCCATCTCGTAAGAAATTGTTGGGTTGCCAATGCTCTAATAATTCCCCCAACTTAGTCCAAGCAGCTTTTGGGCAAAAAGTTTCAACGACAACGACAACACCCCTTCATCGACCATTTCCAGGAATTGATTCATGAATCAAGGATTAGTTTCAGGGTCACAGCAAAAAAGGTTGCTGCCCCCCCCATTACCCTTGACCTTTAATTCTACCCCAAAAGCCTTCCCAGCCACAAACGGCAGCCAATGATGCGAATGAATAAGGGCCATATCCCTCCCTGTCCTATCAAATGACAAATGGGGGGGGACTTGTCAAATGCCCTTCGGGACACTCAGAATGAGTTCCTTCTCTTCAGGAGACCAGTTCGAACATGGATCTCAAACTGTCGTCCTTATGTCTTTTCAACATTGAAACCAAAGGTCAAAGACAACGCCACTGCCATCAATACTGTCACAGCCATTACCTCGTTTCTTCAAACTGAGGTCTTCGGGTACGGGCACCCTAAGAGCCTCACAGAAACTTGTGCGCTGCCTTCCGGGAGCATGTTTCATGGGAAAACCGATACCCAACACTCTCCAAGTAAACCACAAGATTCAGCAGAAGTACTGCTAAACCCCAGTTAGCCACCTGACCACTAGCTTCAATCCCTTATCCTCCTATTGGTACACTTTCACCACTCACCAACACAGCCAAAGACACTAGCGGAGGTGGGCCTCCATGGCATGCTTCTGGTGAAATTTCCCACAACAACCCGGCAACTGGGCACCGAGATGTCTTTGGGACACTGGCGTGGCACTACCCTGGAGTCTTCTCCTTCGGAGGCGGAGCCATGGTCCCATGGTCGTGCATTTCTCCTCCGGTCCAGACGCTCACCCCTAGAGTAGTGTGACTTCCGAATGCTTTTTGGCCCACTCAGATTTTCCTACTCTTAGGTTTTCCTGCTTCTGACCTTTTTGGTTGGTTAGAAACTGGCAGAGGCCTTTTTTCCTGAGATAACTTCAGGTGACGCTCGACCACATTCGGCTTTTGGCTATCCGAAGGCCCTGAAGTCACAACACTGGCGTAGGACCTCGGGCGTAGTAACTTGTTACTGGTCACAGTCTCCGACGATGGAGGGGCTGCTGTGGCCTACAACGAGTTAGGAGAGTCCTCCCAACTCCATTTGCCTCAGCCAGGACTTCTTTGGGAGCTAGCCCGACAATTGGTTTGACAGGGCTCATTGGCTTTGGCTTGAGAGAGTGAACGGCTGGTGGACTGGCCAGCAAAACTTCCTTCTTCATTCCCAGACTCCACTTCTACCTCCATTCCCCGAACTCAATCCAACAGGGCGATGGACTCTGATGACGTGTGGGGATTTGTTCCCACATCGGGGGCGCGAATTCACCTGGATTGAAGGGTCCCAAATAGCCAGGGAATGTCTTTGGAGGTCCCTTGGGTTGGATCTTCCTTCCACACCAGCTTTTTGGTAGCTGGCAATTCATGGACGTATTTGGCTAATCCATGAATGGCTTATGGAACTGGAGTTTATCCAAAATTCCCTGCTAGACCTTTAGCCCAGCCCTTCTTTCTTGGACCTTTTGGCTAGGTCCACTTGCCCCCAACAAAGCCTCAATAGCTTTGGCTTTGTTCAGGAAGGCAGTTACCAAACTGGCTAACTCCGAGGGCAGAATTAGCCGCTTTGCCTGTGTAGCGGAAAGGATCTTCTCTGCAGAACATCTGTAATGACACAAAAAATCAAATGGTGGTTATGTATCAACCCTCTAAGAGCGTTAATACAATCCTTACACTTATATAAATTGATGTCAAAAGCTTCAGTCTGCGTGATATCAACGCAAGAACCGTGGTACCACTCTGACAGTGATCACATTGATCATAAATCTGCCTTGCCAAGGTTGGCAACAAAAGCAGTACACATGATCATCACCAGTTTCTCATTTATCATCACTGGGGTGCTCTTGAAGCACCTTTATCCAGCGAGGTAAATCCCTATCCCTGCAAGGTTTAACACGGTCGTGATTTACCACAAAGACCGCATTACGGAAGCTTTACTCTTAAAATGGAAGAGGGAAAGCTTAGAACATAACCCCCGGGGGCCTTTTCTAAGGGAGTAACTTCTTACATTTGCCTTTTACTGTGGCATGTCCAGCAAAAAAAACTGCATCTCCAACCTTCATAATTTCTCTCAAATCGCAATCATTAATTACGCTTCAAAATTCATTTACGGCTTTTCATTCTGAAGCGGTTCTTCTAACGACGAGCGTTTCATTGGGCTTTTCCATTGGAAATAACTCACAACATGGTATTAGGTGACTCTCGTCACGATGTTTTGTGAAAATCACCTTCTGGGAGTATTTACCTCTCTACCCAACACATCATTTTAGAAACCGGTAAAACCACATTAATTGACGGATTTACCTTTAATGCTCCCCGCAATTCTGCTAAGGCTCAAGCCCCTGTTTCTGGATTTACCTATAAAAACAGCGGACAGCATCCATGAGAGTCCTGTTATACCTTTCCACCTGTCCATTTGCGGAAGGTCGATAAGGTGTTGTACGGGCCTTATGGATCTTCTAAAACCTTACACAACTCGCAAAACAACTTAGATTCGAAGTTGCGACCCCTGGTCAGAGAAGAAATCTCAAATGGCATACCAAATCTGGAGATGAACTGATCAACAGCCGTGCGAGCCAGTTTTTTTTATTTTACTTTTTGTCCTCGCAGATTGACTGGGGACTGGTATGCACTCCACCCACTTAGTAATTCGGTCAACCATCATGGAGTAGTTGCGCTCATTACCCGTGGTTGTTTTTGGCAAAGGACCTAAGAAGTCTAAATGTACACGTTCCATTGGGGAGCCTGCCCTAAAATTGGATTAAAGGACATTTTCCCCTGATTGCTGTATTTTTTTTACTGCACAGCCCAACCAGAAAATAAACTAGCCCCATTCTTTCCAAGCGTACCAAAAAAAACTTCTCTTTTTAAACGGGTTTTTTCCCAAAACTCGCCCGGGTGACCTCCCAGGGAAAATTATGATCAAAGCGGGGGTTTTTTGCCTATAAACACCCGGGAAAAACAAGCCCTTTTATCAGTTGTTTTTCATTTATATGCACACCGTCAATCAAGAGCATCGAACCCTTTGTTAACCGTTTAAAACTTCTCCTGGGCTTACTGAAAAAGAGCTGAAGGGTTTACTTCTGTCCCCTCTTTAACCAAACCAGTTTCACCCTTTAACTCAGGGTCACGGGTTTGGCCCCCCCTGATTTTATCCAAAAGAAAAAACCCCCAATTTGAGGGGTTCACTTCACTTTGGGCCCCGTCCACTGGATTATAACCACAAGGGGAACTATCTTTCTCCTTTTATACCCCCGACAGAAAAATGCATTTTTGCAACTTTGATTCCCGGGGGAAATATTTTAATACTAGAACTTTATCCCCCTGACCCTTTCCATTCAGTCCCATGGGTATATTTTCCCAAAATTGTCCCCCGAAAAACTCCCCGGATGAAGGGGTTTTGATGCCCAGGGTTTTTTCTTCTTGGGAATACTCTAAAACCCGTCTTTTCTTCAAAGATTTGGCCCTTTAGGGAACCCTGGGTGACCATGAAAACACCAACCCCCAAAGGGGAAGGGCCCGCTCCCTTTTTGTTTAGGTCATTTAACCCCCACTTTCCCCTAGATGGGAAACCCCCAGGGCACCCAAAAAAAAAATATAACTTTTCCAACCTTTACCATATTGGGAACGTTTCTTTCACCCCCTAGGCAAAAGATGGGTTTTGATGCACTTTACCACAAAACCTTTTTTGGGAAAAACATGAAATTGATAACCACTTATATGTTTAGACTCCCACAAGTCAAATGACCTTTATGCTTTACAGCACTTTAGTGTTTTCTCTGTGTATACTTCACAGTCTCCTTGACCTGTAATGTTTATTTGTAATGTCATGAAATGCCAGTAAATAGTTCAACTATCTTCAATTTTGTCAGTTGTCTAACCATCCCCAAGTAATCTGTACATGACTGTTCAATTGTTGAATTAAAAGGGTTAATATTTTCTTGATTAGTTGACAGGTTTAAAGTCTTGCCAATAACTGTTGTCTTGTGGTTCAGCTTTCCCTTTAAAGGTTTCCAAGGGTTCTACAAAGTCCTGTCAACTGTGTATTTGATAAATTACTCTGGTTCCTGAATGTGGATGGTCTTTGTCCTTCTTACTTCTCACATCATACAGAAATATCATTGTGACAATTGATCACGGCCAACAAGTCTAATGGTTATATGACCCCCACCCACCCTCTTTTCCTATGTACATTTTGTATTTTGGCTTTTCCATTTTATAATGGCTTTTCACTAAATAAGGTCCCAGTTAAGTTGACAACATGGTAAGTGTAACAGTACTAAAATCATGTTATTATTCTACTAGTCTAAAAGGCTGATCAAATCTGAAAAAAGTGAAATATATTCATGTTTATCAAATTAACTGTTTAACTATTTACTCATTTGAAGATAAAAATGTGGTAAACTGTAAATGTCTAGCATTTTTTCAAAATCTTTAAAAAAACAGCAGTGTTGAAATCGGGTTCAACTTGGCCCTTACACTAACTCAGTTGTCATAATTTTGTTATTCATATATGGCTTTGATTCATGTGTGGACAAAACAACACTTGTGACCAAACAGTTTAGATATTACCTTGGCAGTTAAATGATATTGACCATCAATGATATTGATAGAAAACAAACCAATTTCACACATATATAAATAATCATTTTCACAAAAATGAATAATGAAATAATATAAATTCTGAGCTGAAAATATACAGCTGTAAACTTTATGAATTTATATGTGTGTGTGTGTGTGTTTTTAGCTCACCTGTCACAAAGTGACAGACTGTTTCGTCCGGCATCCGTCTGTCCGTAAACTTTTACTTTAAGTGACATCTCCTCATAAACCACTAAGCCAATTTCATCCAAACTTCACAGGAATGTTCCTTTGGTGGTCACCTTTAAAAATTGTTCAAAGAATTTAATTCCATGCAGAACTCTGGTTGCCATGGCAACCGAAAGAAAAAACTTCTTTTAAAAAACCCTAAGAGCTAGAGCTTAGATATTTGGTATAAAAGATCTTCTAGTAAGTGTCTACCAAGTATGTTCAAATAAAAGCCCTTGGGTCAAAATTGGCCCCGCCCCAGGGGGTCATTGATTTTCCCTATATGCATATAGTAAAAACTTAAAAAATCTTCTTTTAAAGAACCCAAAGAGCTAGAGCTAAGATATTTAGCATGAAACATCTTCTAATGAGTGTCTACCAAGTTTGTTCAAATAAAAGCCAAGGGGTCAAAATTGGCCCTGCCCCAGGGGGTCATTGATTTTCCTAATATGCATATAGTAAAAACTTAAAAAATCTTCTTTTAAAGAACTCAAAGAGCTAGAGCTAAGATATTTAGTATGAAACATGTTGTAATGGGTGTCTACCAACTTTGTTCAAATAAAAGCCCTGGGGTCAAAATTGGCCCCGCCCCGGGGGTCATTGATTTTCCTTATATGTGTATAGTAAAAACTTAAAAAAGCTTCTTTGAAAAAACCCAAATAGCTAGAGTTTAGATATTAAGCATGAAACATCTTCTAGTGAGTGTCTAAAAAGTTTGTTCAAATAAAAGTCCTGGGGTCAAAATTGGCCCCGCCCCGGGGGTCATTGATTTTAACTATATGTGTATAGTAAAAACTTAAAAAACTTCTTTTGAAAAACCCAATGAGTTAGAGCTTAGATGGTTAGCATGAAACATCTTCTTATGGGTGTCTACCAAGTTTGTTCAAATAAAAGCCCTTGGGTTAAAATTGGCCCTGCAGGGAGGGGGGGCCTATATACAGGTGAGCGACCTCAGGGCCCTCTTGAGGGCCATCATGGCCCTCTTGTTGTGTTTTTTTTCTTTGGAATGGCTGTCACAACGAAATGGTGAACATTGTATTTCATACAGACTTTTTTGAAGACAGCTTAACATAAGACACACAACAGGAACCCAATAATTACAGTTTTTAAAGTCGGATTCCCAGCCATTCAGCCGATAATTCATGCTTACATTTTAGTTCTCTGTCTCTCATTGACCCATAAATAATTTTGCATTTGCAGCATTTGTTTTTGGATTTTTTACATGGTACACTTTCTTAATATTGATAGTGTCAAGCAGATTATGTTTGCTTAAAGATTGTGTAAGGCAGGGTGTTTTTAGTCCCCTACCGGTTTATGGAGATTATGCACGTCTTTTTCTTTTCTTCCTATGTTGAAAATTCTGGTTGCTATGGCAACACATAGACTGAAAATATGGCAAATTTTACACATAAACTGAATGCAGTGATAATTCAAAAAGAACTGGAAATATTTTTATGAAACTTGACATATGGGTAGATGGCAGTCTGGAGATTATGCATGTCTCATCTTTTCTTCCTATTTTGAAAAAATATTGGTTGCCTTGGCAACAAATAGGCTTAAAACATGGCAAATATAACAATATTTGTGATTAGTCAAAAAGAGCTGGAAATTTTTATGAAATTGCATCTTTAATTCAAGAGTTATCTCCTCTTTAATAATTTTGCTTTTTAAAATGTTATATTTTGGTAATGGGGATGTTTCAAATATTAACTTTCGAGTGTCCTTTAGTCCGTCTGTATGTCTGTTCATAAAAACTGTTTCCTGTGATCACTTTTAAAGAACTTTTCCAACAAATTTACTTAAAATAGAGAAAAATTGAAATATTAGTGAATGGCCATTCAGAATATTGATGGGGTTCTAACCGGTAGGGGACTTATGAATTGCTTGCAATACTATGATAATTGCTTGTTTTATTTGGAGTTCCCTCCTTGCTTCTTCTTAAAATTGGCCGTGCTGGTAAGGTGAACTTGCCAACCTGCAGCTTCATTCATCTTTTGATTATATTCATCCATGATTAGGTAGGTTCCATGTTCAAATCCTAGTCAAGATGTATCCTGGAGCAAATGATCTTATAACCTTAGAGCCTCAGTTTACCTAGCTGCAAAAGGGTTCCAGTCACTGAAATTGCTGACTCCCTCTCTGTTATGTAAGAATGATGCCCCGAAATGATCATAACAATCACCTAGAAAGACATAAAACAGAAAGAAAAAAAATTACTTTTTTTGTAAGTCTTTATGTAAGTAACTGATGTGAAAAAATCGTGTTAACACAGTTAAAGGACTGCTTTATCAAATTTTGAACAACTTCAAATTATATATTGACATTTACACTATTTTTTCAAGGTATTTAACTTTGCACAAAGTCAAAGTAGAATATAAGCACTTGATTCTTGAAAGTCTTCAGACTTTTTGAAAATGCCTTTTGCTTTGACCCTTTGTCTTTTATTCTTTCATCAGACATTGGTCCTCTTCATGTTTGTCCATTTTTATTTTGCGAGTCTTGACATCTGTTCTTATTTTAACTGCTCTGTTAGTGGAGGAACAACTTGTGAAATTATTGATGATATTCGTCTAGGGTCATCTGTATTCATTACAACAGGTTTAAACATGGATATTTTCTCTTCCATCCTCAAAACCAATTCCATTAATCCCTTCCTATAGTTATATTTCTTCTCTTCCTTTACTGGTCTTACCAGCCATCTTGTGCTTTTCTTGTTAGAAATTTTATGGACTCTGAAAAGGCAACATAAAAATGTCAACTAAGCTAAACCAAGGGAGTTATGTTATTATTTTACAAAAAATGTTATTAATTTTATGAATAACTTTGTGGTTATCTAAGCTCTAGGCATTGAAGTTGTGCATAATGGACAATGAAAGACTTAACACTTTCACAATGGCCAGTAGTTAGGTTCAAATCCATTGCAATCTATTAGAGGAAAGTCTTATGAGATCGAAAGTTGGTTAAATAGACCCCCGTTGGTCACAAAAAGTTTTGAGGAAGAAAACAGTTTGCCAATAATCATAGACTTAAAATAACATATTGCCCCAAATAGTTATTGAAGTGATTGCATACCTTTCAAGTTCCATCTTTAAATTTTAGTGATAATATTTATCAACTTTTACTATCTAACACTGTTAAAAAATACCATAATTTACTAAGAATGTACATTCATTTTAAGAAACTGACCTGGGTACTCAGATCAAGAGCTGGCTTTGCAGAAGAGCTTAGAAGTTTTGCAGTAGATGGTAAATCTTGCTGTGTCTGAAATTTGAAGTCAAAACATATATATATTATAATTTCAATTAATAAAGCATGATAGTTGCACTAGGTCTACTGCTTCTTTAATGTCTTCTTCAAATATGTCAGATAGTTTCATCTGATGATTTTTTTCTTGTGCCATATTTTTGGTATGAAGAATTTTAACAACTGCATCCTGGCTTTGTTTTAGTTCTGTCAGGTATGGTGAATTCTTGTTTCTTAACTTTATCAGCAAAGAAGTGATTTTGATTGTGCCTTGCCATCTGAATGACTTGTGCACTATCTTTCACCTTTTTATATGCACTAAGCATTCTTTCAACATTTCTTGCCACCTCTGAGCTGGTGTCATCCCTAGTGCTGCTTGAAAACAACTCACACGCAAATGACATTCAAAGTCAGCATACCCACATTTTTTGTTTCTCTATCTAAGTCTATCTTTGGCAAGCCTCTCACTAAGTTTTTTCATGAGTGGAATCCTGAATTTGTCATATCCTAAGAATGGCTTAGATTGTTGTGGAAAAGTCTATGTCTAGATAATTTAGTAAATACATGTGAAACGTCAGTACGCAAGGTATCGATACAACCTGAAAATATGATTTGAAAAATCATTTCGATAAAGACTTCAAGAACAGACATTTCACCTGTGAATTGGGGAAACTTTCTTTAAAAATAAATTATCAGTTGAAATTGATTATATACAGCTTGTTTATGTTCATACAAATTAAATTAAGGTGAACTTCTTTAGACTGTACACTGTTTGAATATTTAACTCACAAATTCTTGATGTTCTTCTCTGAGCCCATGGTCATTAACAAACTGGTAGTAAGATGTTTCCAATACATGGATGCTGAGGCAGTTTACCTGGAACCCCTTGTGCAGGGTGATGCAGGTAACCTCTTCTACCTCTGCCTTCCCATCAACAATGTTTGTAGATTAGGAGCACTTCCACTCAAGGGCTGAATGCATGTTAATTTATCATCCACATTCAGACCTGAAAACAAAGTAATTTAACATATGATATCTGAATAAAGGAAATTATTAAGGTCTGTTATTGAATAATTGCAGAAAAAATAAAGTTTTAGATTATAAAATTCAAGATTTTAAGATTACAACAATGTTAAAGTAAATGATTCGAAATTGTTGACAACTTCGTAAATGATTTCCAATACAGCAGTGTTTACTTATTTCATCTCTGACGTCGCAACAAAGGGAAGTAATTCATACAAGCTTTTACGAAACGGCGCATAATGGGAACATTTATCTGGTGATTAAACAGAAAATCAACCAATTAATTATTCCTAACCAAGTAACATAACCCTCAGTAGTGTACCTCCGGTCCCAGTAGGGCTGGCACTACTTGAGGGCTCTTCAGAACATTAACAATTATTATTAAGAGGCTAGAAATACATTTAATACAATTCAAATAAAATTCTCCAGGTAGAGATCCCTTAACAAAGCCAGGGGTGGTATTATTCATATAAAAACAACATCACATAATTACAATTCCCATGATTAGAAACTGACATGACAAAACATCGTTAAAGTTTGGAAGTTGTCATAATACGGACAAATAACAAATGTAAAATTACAATTTTGAACAAATATATTTAATAATAATGCTTGTAATCTAAATCATGTCAAACTTCTTTGTTATCATTCCATTACACCCCAGTTACACAGAGCCATCGGTGATTGATTGGTAGTTTTTAGCTCACCTGTCACAAAGTGACAGGGTGAGCTTTTGTGATCGCTTTTCGTCCGGCGTCCGTCCGTAAACTTTTACTTTAAATGACATCTCCTCATAAACCACTAAGCCAATTTCATCCAAACTTCACAGGAATGTTCCTTTGGTGGTCACCTTTAAAAATTGTTCAAAGAATTTTATTCCATGCAGAACTCTGGTTGCCATGGCAACCGAAAGAAAAAACTTTAAATATCTTCTTTTAAAAAACTCTAAGAGCTAGAGCTTAGATATTTGGCATGGAACATTTTCTAGTGAGTGTCTACCAAGTATGTTCAAATAAAAGCCCTAGGGTCAAAATTGGCCCCGCCCCAGGGGGTCATTGATTTTCCCTATATGCATATAGTAAAAACTTAAAAAATCTTCTTTTAAAGAACTCAAAGAGCTAGAGCTAAGATATTTAGCGTGAAACATGTTCTAATGGGTGTCTACAAAGTTTGTTCAAACAAAAGCCCTGGGGTCAAAATTGGCCCCGCCCCGGGGGTCATTGATTTTCCTTATATGTGTATAGCAAAAACTTTAAAAATCTCTTTGAAAAAACCCAAATAGCTAGAGTTTAGATATTAAGCATGAAACATCTTCTAGTGAGTGTCTACAAAGTTTGTTCAAATAAAAGCCCTGGGGTCAAAATTAGCCCCACCCCGGGGGTCATTGATTTTCCTTATATGTGTATAGCAAAAACTTAAACTCTTCTTTGAAAAACCTGAATAGCTAGAGTTTAGATATTAAGCAACAAACATCTTCTAGTAAGTGTCTACAAAGTTTGTTCAAATAAAAGACCTGGGGTCAAAATTGACCCCGTCCCAGGGGTGTCATTTTTTTAACTATGTGTATTGTAAAAACTTAAAAAATCTTCTTTGAAAAAACCCAATGAGCTAGAGCTTAGATGTTTAGCATGAAACATCTTATGGGTGTCTACCAAGTTTGTTCAAATAAAAGCCCTGGGGTTAAAATTGGCCCTGCCAGGGGGAGGGGGGAGGCCTATATACAGGTGAGCGACCTCAGGGCCATCATGGCCCTCTTGTTTTAGCCAAATTATGGAGTGAACCGATGACTGATATCACCTATTGGTCACCTGTTTTCCACCTATCAACTGCTATTGGGGAAAGATTTCATCGGTGAAAAATTAAACATGTTTAAAATTCTCGATTGGTGAAAATATTTTACAAATAACCGACAGCAACCTATTTTAAGAGATATGCAAGCTCTTAATCACCGATATTGCTGATCGGACAAAAATAACCAAATATGAATCACCGGCCATATCTGACGGAAAGTGTTTAACCGTTGATGACTAGCTATCAAACACCGATTAATCAGCGTGACGCCCGATTTAGCTCCGATTTACAAACAATAAAAGTCGATAGTATTTCAGCATTTTTATCAACGATCCAACCCGGTTTGAGTTTGCTTTCTGTCACCGATGGCCATTTACACAGAAAACCAGAAATAAAATCACGCATGACAACCGATCATAACAGCGAGTAAATTTAAAATTAATTGACCGATTGGGGACCGACCGTCTGTGTAACTGGCCCCTTACATTGTATTTTGATGAAGTCATTGAGTTGAAGGAACGCTTCTTAGATAATGAACCATGTTGAGAGATTATTTTTCCTGTTTTATCTTTTATAGCTTTGCAGTACATACCAATATCTGTCTCAATTTAGCATAGTTCACTATTGTCTTTTTCTCATCAGGTTTCAGATAAGGCATAGGCCCTGATCGTACCCGGCCTTTCATTTTGTCCTGAAGAGTGGCCCTTTGGACATTAAAATGCCTGGCTGCTCATGTTTAGGGCATGCAACTCTTAACAATACAAATGGCTTCAGCCATATTTTATTGGTCATACTGGCACCTTATACAAGGTAGAATAATTTTTAAAAAACATAAGTCCACCTGATTAGAAAAATAAACATTGTTTTTTTTTTTAAACCCCCGAATTAAATTTTCTTTTTTAAATTTTGGAAAATGAAAAAAAAGGGAAAATTAAAATTTTAATATAAAAAAATTCCAATATTGTTTTGTTTTATAAGGAATATTTTTGTTTATAAATAAAAATTCCCCTCTCCAAATTTTGTAAAAGACCCCAGTTTATTTTATTTCTTATACATTTATAATATCTGTTTAAAAAAATCTTAAGTTTTCCCCAAAAAGCCTTGGGGTGAAAATCTTTTTAATTTAGGGGACACTGTTTTTGCATTCTTTTTAAACCATTGCTTGGAAATTTTTGAAAACCCAAACCATGTTCCAAATAGAAAGAATTTATACATGTACCCCATTTAAATAAATGAAAAATTGTTTTGGGTTTGTTTCCAACATTAAAATATATAATTTCAAATGTAAAAACAACCCCGTTTTGTTAAAAAAACCCACCAAAAACTAAAAGTGCAAAACTACCCAGCCCAAAACAAATTTAAAAAAATTTCATTAAGCCGGGATTTTAAAAATTTCAAAGAAATTTTTTAAAAAATATGATTAAAAAAATTCCAAACAAAAACTGGCTAGACAAACAGTTTTAAACCCTTTAAAAGTTGAAATAAAAATCAATTTGACTCACCCCCTCCAAAAAATTTTAATTTAAAAACATTTAACCATTTCAAATAAATTTTTAATAACAATTGAAATTTTGATAAAAATGTTAATGCCTAAAAAAGGAAAAACCTAACTTTTACTTTATAATTTCCGGGTTTTCCCTCACTGCGTATTGCACTGTTTTGGTTTTTCCCTGTATATGCTTGTGAAGCTTTTTTTCCCCCCCCAAAACCCGGCAAAGGGACTAATGGGGCCCTTTGCCATTCCCCCACTCCCTTCATTATGTGGGTCCAGGAACAGTTCCCCCTTTTTTCGGGCATCCTCTCCCCCAGCCCCTTTATAAAAAACCTACCACTTTTCCCCCCTTAAAAATTTTCAAACCCCCCACCTAAAAGAAAGGTAGGGGTTTTTTAAATGAAGTTCCCCCCCCCCTTTTCAACAGCTTTTCTTTTCCAGCTCGGTGCTATTCCTTTCGTATCTCTTGGTCGGCTAGTTTATTGTTAATTAACAGGGTAGTAACAGTTAACATGATTTAGAATTTGTTTCCTGGAGAGACCTTGCCCAACTTTGGTAACTTTTCACTTATAAATGGTTTTAACCTGTCATGATGGACAACAAAAGATTCGTTTTGTCAATTATTTCATAGACATCAGGGCTGAACAATTGTTACAGCATGAAAAAATATTTTATTTATAACCATAAGATTATGTAATTATTATTATTATTAAGATTATTAAATAAAATTCATTTTACAGCATGCTAAACAGTCTACAATTAAAATTTAAAAGATTAATTTCTTGAGTTAATGTTTTCTACAGATACTGATAATATTTTAAGTTGGATCTAACTCATGATTTTTGCTTTCTTACCTACTTTTATAGCACAGAAAGGAAGGCATCTTAGAATAATGAAATATGGCCAAATAATCTTTTTAACAAAAACTTCAATTTTAGATCTTCAATCCTTCAGAATATTCATATTCAAATATTAATCTATCATTGTTTTTAAGCACAAAAACACACTTGAAAATCTAGAATAATGATGAAATTTGAAAATTACAAAGAAAAAAAAACAAGAACTGAAAAACATAAAAATAGTTTAAAATGGACCTCGGCCATTACAGTTATGCAATGTTTGAACTTCAAGAGAAAGTGAAAATGTTGAAAATCCTTCTGAATGTTTACAAGATATGAAAAGTATGAGGGGACTTATGAAATCCTCAGTTTAGAGTGATAAAAGCATATATCCTGACTCCCACATGTGATATTGAAGGAGTGCAGTGAAAAAGGCTATGCCTTCATAAGATGAAGGAAAGGTTGAGAAGGCCAAGGTTCTCATTGAGTGAAGGCTCGAGGTTGGAATCCTGGCTACTCCCTTACACATTAATTATAATAATGATGATGATTAATAATAAGTGTTAGTAATTAATAAAAATGAAGGACTTGTATGATTCAATGATGGCATGATCAACATTTGCAAAACAGGGTGGCTAGATCTATGGCAAAACTATGTATTCATATGTCTTTTCTTGGAAGTACAATTCATTACAATTTTTTTCCGAATCATTTAATGACTATGATGGAGGAGTTAGAATTGAAAATTGAAGTTTGTGTACAGCATTTTATTAAGTAAAATGAAAATGTGTTTGTACTACGTTTCTAGACAAAGCAATGTTGATTAGTTAGTTATAGGAATAAAAACATGTTTCTGCGTAAGAATTAACTGTTTTTAAATCAGTGAATCTTTTTATTTAAAAACACCTTTGATCATTTTTTACTCTCTTTAAGAAGTCCTGTTATTGAAAGCAAAAATTCTGAGTTAAACTATCCAACAAAAAATATTATTTATAGCTGTTATTTGATTCAAGTGGGGGTATATTGCTGTTGGTCTGTCACTTGGTCAGTCATTCCGTAGACCAAAAGGTTTCCGATCAATAACTAAAAAAAACGCTAAGGCCTCGGAACTTCAAACTTGGTATGGGTATTGGTCTTGGCAAGTAGATGACCCCTATTGATTTTGGGGTCAAAGGTCAAGGTCGTATTGTCCCTGTAGGGAAAAAAAAACGGTTTCAATCAATAACTAAAGAAAGCTAAGGCCTAAGAACTTCAAACTTGGTATGGGGATCCCTGCCACAAGTAGAACATGACATTATGTATTCATTATGTATTATAGTAAAAAAAAAAATCTTTTAAATCTAAAAGAGCTAAAGCTTTCCATAGCAACTTGTGACTTCATAGCAGCCATTGACTTTTCATAGAAAACTGTCAAATTTCATAGCAACCAGCAAACATTAACTTTCATACCAGGTACTGACTTCCAAAGAAACCATGTATTTTGTATAGCAAACAGTGACATTGGGAACTGTTGTATTCCATTAGCAATAGCAATTATTAAAACTTATACATGTGCCCTACTTCAGATACAAATATGAATCTCGTGATATTGGTTTCAGATTAGATTTTATTTCTGCATTCATTCATAGTTTACAATATTAACTGTTCATGTTCATACTCTGGTGAGCAATATTAGAGCTATCATGATCCTCCAGTTTTCTCTAGCTTTAGTATTCAGTTTGATTTATATACCCCATATGCCTATTTTCTCTCTCACTTAAGATGAGACACACATTTTCATCTTTTCTTGATAGGCTTATGGAATGCTAAGTTGTTTTCATTATTTCTGGCAGGCTCCAAATTGGAATGCAATTAATTTTTGAGGTATCGAGGGTCAAGTGACCCATATGTGAAGAAGGGAGGAGCTTGTGATCTGTAAACCGTACATGACTGGTTAATCTTATTCTATGTTCTATAGTTTTTAAACAAATTGGTAATAAAATCTATTCTTCATGCACACAATTGGTAGTTTCAAATGGGTATATGAATGAATATTCAGATACATTTTGGAAGACAAATCTCCAATACTGACTACCTCCAGCTTTGATTGGTTATTGTAAACAATATCGTCACACATTTTAATCATATATCTGGTATTTAGATTATTAAAGATTTTCCCCGTAGGAAACATTTTTAATTTGTTAAAGTCTTACTAGTTCTGTTATATGGGGTTACTGTATGTTTTCTAATAAAAACTTGCATACAAGACACTTTCCACCCAGTTCAATTCATTTGCCACTTGGCTAAATTACTATCTCTATCTCCATCAGGAGTCAAGGCAGCAGACTAGATCAGATGCTTACTTAAACTTTTTACCCACTTTCCAATAACTTCACAGTCTTTCTGCTTTGATAACCCACTAAGTTTTTCCTTAATGCTTTTGGCTACATGCCACACATCAAATGAATGTCCTAAACCTAGCACTTTCTTGCCTATTCACTTTCGAATTTTAATGTGGGGGTCTGTAACAATGTCATCTATAAAAAAAAATCCTGTTTAAGATGACTTGTAGCTAGCTTCAAACTTTCCAGTTTAATATATGTCTTCTGTGCTTGACCTGGTTACTTTGTACTAACTGAATGCCAATAATCCTCCCAGAACGGATTTCTAGAAGTGAATATGATGCATATTTTTCAGACCTACAATCACCAGCCAGTTATACTTCCCTAGGTCTTGCAGTAATGCCCAGCGGTCACCAATGGTTTATATAGACTTGTATAGGAAAATACATAAAAGTCTTCTTTTGTGAAACTACAATGCCTCTACAAAAGTATTATAGATAATGCCCCCTTCCTGCCTTGGATCAAAACTGGCCCATCCTGGGAGTTACTTACTTGTTATAGACTTACACAGTATAACAATAAATTTATTAATTCTTCTAGTGTAAAATTACAATGCCAAGAGCTTAGATATTTGTCATGTTTTGTAGGACACATCTACTAATATTTTAAAAGTTATGCTGCCTAGAGAAAGAAATGACAAACCCAATGTGACTTCATTACTAGCTTTACCCTTTTCTTGGTGAGTGATCCAAGATTTTAAACAGTTTTACTACATGCATCACATTAACTCTCAAATATTTGTAGGGAAATGCTATATTTCTTACATTAAACAAAACAATCATACCCTATGCAAACACAGCGTTATCTTTATTTCCTCCTTGAAATTACTGTTCTTTTATGTTTGGTTCTCCTTTTTGCTCTTGTAGATTGGCTCCTGGATCATATTCAATGAGTCAGCTTGATTTATTTACAAATTTTGTATGTCTCATTCTTTTCATCTTAAGCTCATATTTTCATTAATAATAAATTTGATTCTTCGAGAAAAAAGATAAAATCTGATGTTTTGACTTTATTGCACCAAGTCGTACATTGTCTTTCCTTGTGTACTGCAACCATTGATTGCAAGGATGCTCTTGTTTCTATGTCTCTAGTCTTTTCCAAGTCTGTTTCCAGATGAACGCACATATTACAATTGGAAAAACTATTAGTCTTTTATCAAACAAAAAATATCATCTAATATTATAACCATCGAATTTAAACAAAACAAATCCATCAACAAATCAAAATAAGAATTTCCATTACTATTTATGCACTCTGTATTAAATTTAAGGACATTAAGAATAAGTGAACATTTATTTATGCATGCAATACATATATATACAGTCATTAGAATCAAACCAAATTGATAAATGTTTAAGCAAACATTGACTAGCAATATTATGCCAGATGACTATAATTATGTTGATACTTGAATTATATTATATAAAATAAGATCTACCTATTTAATCTTAAGAATCTCTTTTTCCCTCCATATATCAAAAAATAGAGACTTGCTTACACAGCTGTGTGACTTATCAATCATCTCCTTTGAATAGAGATGTCCTCGTCCTATATGGAAGCATTAAGCAGCCAGTATCAGGCATTTTGTCCGCATGGTAATACGCATATATGTCTAACCAGGCATCAGCCATAAGTCGCCTGCGTGAATTTAATCTTCCTGTGATAATACCGCACGATTGTACGTCTTCTTTCGCCTTGTTTATGTACTTACAGAAAAAAGTTTTTGTTTATCTTATAAGTATTTTATAACAGGAACCCGCACCAACTGCCCAACTTCGATTATGAATGAAGCTTTCTTGTGTGTATTATTATCTGGCAAAGAAATTGAAGGTTATAAAATAATTTCAATTATGTAAATCTGTGTCAAAAAGGTAAAAAAAGGCATAACATAAGTATTTGAAACAGCATTCAACAAAGTATATGAAACAATTTTAAATCATAATTTCATTTACTAGGCACAAAAATATGGCCATTTCAAATAAAACGTTCATGTTCTTATCTGTGAAACAAATGTTTTGCTGAAAATATTTACACATAAAAAACTATTTTATATTCTTTGTCAATAAAAGATGACATTTCTGATATCTTGTGTATGTAGTTGTTACTTATATGTTACTAACTGCAACTAAAAGCAATCAAAGAAATTGATATTTTTTTCTCAATGAATTTTAATTATTAAATCCATCAACAGATGAAAATAAGAATTTCCATTTCTAGTTATGCACTCTGTTTTTAAGACAGTAAAAATAAGTGAACATTTATTTATGCATGCAATTTAAGTCATGTATACATATATATATACAGTCATTAGAATCAAACCAAATTGATAAATGTTTAAGCAAACATTGACTAGCAATATTTTGCCAGATGACTTTATGTTGATACTTGAATTATATTATATAAAATAAGATCTACCTATTTAATCTTAAGAATCTCTTTTTCCCTCCATATATCAAAAAATAGAGACTTGCTTACACAGCTGTGTGACTTATCAATCATCTCCTTTGAATAGAGATGTCCTCGTCCTATATGGAAGCATTAAGCAGCCAGTATCAGGCATTTTGTCCGCATGGTAATACGCATATATGTCTAACCAGGCATCAGCCATAAGTCGTCTGTCTGAATTTAATCTTCCTGTGGTAATACCGCACAATTGTATGTCTTCTTTCGCCTTGTTTATGTACTTACAGAAAAAAGTTTTTGTTTATCTTATAAGTATTTTATAACAGGAACCCGCACCAACTGCCCAACTTCGATTATGAATGAAGCTTTCTTGTGTGTATTATTATCTGGCAAAGTAATTGAAGGTTATAAAATAATTTCAATTATGTAAATCTGTCTCAAAAAGGTAAAAAAAGGCATAACATAAGTATTTGAAACAGCATTCAACAAAGTATATGAAACAATTTTAAATCATAATTTCATTTACTAGGCACAAAAATATGGCCATTTCAAATAAAACGTTCATGTTCTTATCTGTGAAACAAATGTTTTGCTGAAAATATTTACACATAAAAAACTATTTTATATTCTTTGTCAATAAAAGATGACATTTCTGATATCATATGTATGTAGTTGTTACTTATATGTTACTATTAAACTGCAACTAAAAGCAATCAAGGAAATTGATATTTTTTTCTCAATGAATTTTAATTATTAAATCCATCAACAGATGAAAATAAGAATTTCCATTTCTAGTTATGCACTCTGTTTTTAAGACAGTAAAAATAAGTGAACATTTATTTATGCATGCAATTTAAGTCATGTATACATATATATACAGTCATTAGAATCAAACCAAATTGATAAATGTTTAAGCAAACATTGACTAGCAATATTATGCCAGATGACTATATGTTGATACTTGAATTATATTATATAAAATAAGATCTACCTATTTAATCTTAAGAATCTCTTTTTCCCTCCATATATCAAAAAATAGAGACTTGCTTACACAGCTGTGTGACTTATCAATCATCTCCTTTGAATAGAGATGTCCTCGTCCTATATGGAAGCATTAAGCAGCCAGTATCAGGCATTTTGTCCGCATGGTAATACGCATATATGTCTAACCAGGCATCAGCCATAAGTCGCCTGCGTGAATTTAATCTTCCTGTGGTAATACCGCACGATTGTACGTCTTCTTTGGCCTTGTTTATGTACTTACAGAAAAAAGTTTTTGTTTATCTTATAAGTATTTTATAACAGGAACCCACACCAACTGCCCAACTTCGATTATGAATGAAGCTTTCTTGTGTGTATAATTATCTCGCAAAGTAATTGAAGGTTTTAAAATAATTTCAATTATGTAAATCTGTCTCAAAAAGGTATAAGAAGTCATAACACAAGTATTTGAAACAGCGTTCTACAAAGTATATGAAACAATTTTAGATCATAATTTCAGTAACTAGGCACAAAAATATGGCCATTTCAAATAAAACGTTCATGTTCTTACCTGTGAAAGAAAAGTTAGTCGTTATGCTGAAAATATTAACACACAAAAAACTATTTTATATTCTTTGTCAATAAAATATGACATTTATGACATCTTTAGCATGTAGTTGTTTCTTATATGTTACTAACTGCAACTAAAAGCAATCAAAGAAATTGATTTTTTTTCTAAATGATTTTTACATATCAATATTGCAAAAGAATATTTTTGAAGCAAATTTAAAATTGGTCTTTACATTTGCAACCTTCATACATCTTATCGAGAAAACTGTTTTATTTTCATATAAATTTTCCTCTCATTTGTACATCTTTTCTTAAGATGGTGTAAACATTATTGCCTTGGACATTTCGATAGAAACACCTGAAGAGCTCAGAGAAGCTAGCTCTAAAATCTGACACAAAGTGACAGGGTGAGCTTTTGTAAAAATTGGCCCGGGGGTGGGGGGGGCCTGTATACAGGTGAGCGACCTCAGGGCCATCATGGCCCTCTTGTTTGTCATAAATTTGTCCATTCCCATTGTGTAGTACATACATGCAAATTGTGATGTTTATTGTTAATTAACAGGGTAGTAACAGTTAACATGATTTAGAATTTGTTTCCTGGAGAGACCTTGCCCACTTTGGTAACTTTTCACTTATAAATGGTTTTAACCTGTCATGATGGACAACAAAAGATTCGTTTTGTCAATTATTTCATAGACATCAGGGCTGAACAATTGTTACAGCATGAAAAAATATTTTATTTATAATCATAAGATTATGGCCATTAAATAATATTCATTTTACAGCATGCTAAACAGTCTACAATTAAAATTTAAAAGATTAATTTCTTGAGTTAATGTTTTCTACAGATACTGATAATATTTTAAGTTGGATCTAACTCATGATTTTTGCTTTCTTACCTACTTTTATAGCACAGAAAGGAAGGCATCTTAGAATAATGAAATATGGCCAAATAATCTTTTTAACAAAAACTTCAATTTTAGATCTTCAATCCTTCAGAATATTCATATTCAAATATTAATCTATCATTGTTTTTAAGCACAAAAACACACTTGAAAATCTAGAATAATGATGAAATTTGAAAATTACAAAGAAAAAAAAACAAGAACTGAAAAACATAAAAATAGTTTAAAATGGACCTCGGCCATTACAGTTATGCAATGTTTGAACTTCAAGAGAAAGTGAAAATGTTGAAAAGCCTTCTGAATGTTTACAAGATATGAAAAGTATGAGGGGACTTATGAAATCCTCAGTTTGGAGTGATAAAAGCATATATCCTGACTCCCACATGTGATATTGAAGGAGTGCAGTGAAAAAGGTTATGCCTTCATAAGATGAAGGAAAGGTTGAGAAGGCCAAGGTTCTCATTGAGTGAAGGCTTGAGGTTGGAATCCTGGCTACTCCCTTACACATTAATTATAATAATGATGATGATTAATAATAAGTGTTAGTAATTAATAAAAATGAAGGACTTGTATGATTCAATGATGGCATGATCAACATTTGCAAAACAGGGTGGCTAGATCTATGGCAAAACTATGTATTCATATGTCTTTTCTTGGAAGTACAATTCATTACAATTTTTTTCCGAATCATTTAATGACTATGATGGAGGAGTTAGAATTGAAAATTGAAGTTTGTGTACAGCATTTTATTAAGTAAAATGAAAATGTGTTTGTACTACTTTTCTAGACAAAGCAATGTTGATTAGTTAGTTATAGGAATAAAAACATGTTTCTGCGTAAGAATTAACTGTTTTTAAATCAGTGAATCTTTTTATTTAAAAACACCTTTGATCATTTTTTACTCTCTTTAAGAAGTCCTGTTATTGAAAGCAAAAATTCTGAGTTAAACTATCCAACAAAGAATATTATTTATAGCTGTTATTTGATTCAAGTGGGGGTATATTGCTGTTGGTCTGTCACTTGGTCAGTCATTCCGTAGACCAAAAGGTTTCCGATCAATAACTAAAAAAAACGCTAAGGCCTAGGAACTTCAAACTTGGTATGGGTATTGGTCTTGGCAAGTAGATGACCCCTATTGATTTTGGGGTCAAAGGTCAAGGTCGTATTGTCCCTGTAGGGAAAAAAAACGGTTTCAATCAATAACTAAAGAAAGCTAAGGCCTAAGAACTTCAAACTTGGTATGGGGATCCCTGCCACAAGTAGAACATGACATTATGTATTCATTATGTATTATAGTAAAAAAAAAAATCTTCTAAATCTAAAAGAGCTAAAGCTTAGTTTCCATAGCAACTTGCAACTTCATAGCAGCCATTGACTTTTCATAGAAAACTGTCAAATTTCATAGCAACCAGCAAACATTAACTTTCATACCAGGTACTGACTTCCAAAGAAACCATGTATTTTGTATAGCAAACAGTGACATTGGGAACTGTTGTATTCCATTAGCAATAGCAATTATTAAAACTTTTACATGTGCCCTACTTCAGATACAAATATGAATCTCGTGATATTGGTTTCAGATAAGATTTTATTTCTGCATTCAGTCATAGTTTACAATATTAACTGTTCATGTTCATACTCTGGTGAGCAATATTAGAGCTATCATGATCCTCCAGTTTTCTCTAGCTTTAGTATTCAGTTTGATTTATATACCCCATATGCCTATTTTCTCTCTCACTTAAGATGAGACACACATTTTCATCTTTTCTTGATAGGCTTATGGAATGCTAAGTTGTTTTCATTATTTCTGGCAGGCTCCAAATTGGAATGCAATTAATTTTGAGGTATCGAGGGTCAAGTGACCCATATGTGAAGAAGGAGGAGCTTGTGATCTGTAAACCGTACATGTGTTAATCTTATTCTATGTTCTATAGTTTTTTAAACAAATTGGTAATAAAATCATTCTTCATGCACACAATTGGTAGTTTCAAAATGGGTAATATGAATGAATATTCAGATACATTTTGGAAGACAAATCTCCAATACTGACTACCTCCAGCTTTGATTGTTATTGTAAACAATATCGTCACACATTTTTAAATCATATACTGGTATTTAGATTATTAAAGATTTTCCCCGTAGGAAAACATTTTTAATTTGTTAAAAGTCTTACTAGTTTGTATATGGGGTTACTGTATGTTTTCTAATAAAAAACTTGCATACAAACACTTTCCACCCAGTTCAATTCATTTGCCACTTGGCTAAATTACTATCTCTATCTCCATCAGGAGTCAAGGCAGCAGACTAGATCAGATGCTTACTTAAACTTTTTACCCACTTTCCAATAACTTCACAGTCTTTCTGCTTTGATAACCCACTAAGTTTTTCCTTAATGCTTTTGGCTACATGCCACACATCAAATGAATGTCCTAAACCTAGCACTTTCTTGCCTATTCCACTTTCGAATTTTAATGTGGGGGTCTGTAACAAATGTCATCTATAAAAAAAAATCCTGTTTAAGATGACTTGTAGCTAGCTTCAAACTTTCCAGTTTTAATATATGTCTTCTGTGCTTGACCTGGTTACTTTGTACTAACTGAATGCCAATAATCCTCCCAGAACGGATTTCTAGAAAGTGAATATGATGCATATTTTTTCAGACCTACAATCACCAGCCAGTTATACTTCCCTAGGTCTTGCAGTAATGCCCAGCGGTCACCAATGGTTTATATAGACTTGTATAGGAAAATACATAAAAGTCTTTTTGA